>NC_041022.1:4419857-4607357 GCF_900634625.1 Parambassis ranga | reverse complement strand
GTCAACCACACATCACAAGTGGGTCGCTCCGCACAGGAAGCGGCCGCAGTAAACTTCAGCCGGAGAACCAGAGGATGGTCCTGATTGACAGCAGATCAATGCCCTCTGATCACATGATCCGTAGCAGCAGGGTCTGGGTGAACAGTAAGGTTTGCCTCATTGTGCAGCAGTTTGTCTTTGGCTGTGATGATCACACATTCACAGTGGTGACTCCCTCGGATGCTCCCTGGTCTGTTGCCATGGCGTCCAGGGACGATGCGTGTCTCCTCTGATAATGACAGGTGTCTGATGTGTCAGAACGTTTCAGCAGCGGACCCTCACAGACACGGAGCTGAATGTGAAGGTGTATCGATTGCAGAGGTCACGCTGCAGCTCCTCATGCTCGAAGACTCCACAACAACTTTCCATTAAAGCGCCCACACTGGCCTCATTCTGCAGCTGCTTTCTGCTCCAGTTAGGCTGAAAATCCTCTGATGGAAGGAGTATGTGAAGCGGGTTAGAAAGCACACTCTGCTGTAAACTAATTCTCCTACACTGGCTGCCTGCTGTGGAGTCATCTATCCACAGGAACAGCCCAACAATCTGACGTCTGAGCATCGTCCAGCAGTCGCTTTCACGGCCGATACTGTAAAGAAACAACAACCTGCGTAATCTGAGCTCTATGTAGGCCTATACAGAGAGAAGGTGGACTTCATGAAACCAGACTGACCACAAAGCAGAAAACCTGTCTGAACCCAGTGCAGAAAAAAACAGGCCCAGGATGGACCGACTGCTGCTCTACAAGCAAAACAGGATCTAACGCTCCCCCTGCTGTAAACCTGCCTCCAAACACAGGATATCTGGATAACACACGTGTTTGTATGAGCTGCTGAGATTCATGGAGAGAGCACCGCTCTTTGTGTTAGAGCATCAGCTGTTTCACAGGCACTCCATGATATGACAACAACACAGTGCTCCTAATTTAACTGTCACTGTGTCATCAGTTAACACCACAGGAATCCAGTGACAGAGATACCCATGTGCTGCAGATGAAATAAGACCAAACACCTAACCCCAACCCTGGCAGCATGTTAAATATCATGAACCTTTCCACACATCCGATCATCCTAAAGAGATGCTGCTGCAGTCTCTTCACGCTGAAGAAGCAACAGCTCCATCCTGCTGGACCTGCAGCGTGGGAGGACACACAGCTGAGCTCCTCACAAACAACAAATCAACTCAACATCCTTTGAATCATCATGCACACAGTTTTGTGGTGCGTTCACTGTCTGTAGTAAGAGTCTGTGGTGCGTTCACTGTCTGTAGAAAGAGTCTGTGGTGCGTTCATAGTTTGTAGTAACAGTCTAAAGTGCGTTTGCTGTCTGTAACAGTGGGACCCTCTGCCTTTTCTGGGACGGGGAATTTCTCGCTGCTTGGATCTGGAGCAGTGAGGGGATTATTCTTCCAGTTGATGAGGAGGGAGTGTGTGTGTGTGGGGGGGGGGGGTCGGTCTGATAACCGGTCTGATAACGTGGGAACGTGGAAAGCTCTCCTCCGTAGGACGCAGGTCTGAAGGCTGCGGCTGTTCCTTCATGTTGTGAAAAAGTTTTGGTAAATTGGAGCCATGCTGCTGATGTCACCACAACGCCGCAGTCTGCCACAGGAGGCGAGGAGCTGGGAGGATGGGCTTATAGACCAGACAGAGGCTGATGGGAGAATGTGTTCCGATATGATGCCCAGAGGAGGAACGATCAAGCAGGAGGCAGGAAGCAAAGGGGAACGGGCTGTGGGATGAGTGGCGTGACGAAGCCCACTCCTTTCTTCCGCTCAGGGAGCGCCAGTGACAACGGTGCTGCTCTGAAGCCGACAAGACTTTAATTAGAACAACACAAAGCCTGGAAGAGCTGAGGAAGAGGAGGAGGCGATGAGGAGGAACCACCACAACAAAGACAGAGGAGAATCCTTTCACACCATCCAGACAGAAACCTTCATCACAGAATGTCTGCAGGGAGTCATCATCACAGATGTGCTTCATCCTCACCATCTGAACAGTCTCAGCGTTCACTGCAACACAACGTGCTGCTTGGAGGACACACACACACACAGGCACACACAGACACACACACCTCATATGACTCATAATCTTTACCTTGTGTGTGTGTGTGTGCGCGCGCCTGCCAACTCCTGCACTCTTGTGTCATGTCTGCTGTACTGTGTGTGTCTTTGTGTGAATTTTATCTTAACACTGATGCACTCTGAGTGTGTGACCCTGAGGTCAAAGGTCATAGAGGATGATGATGTCATCATTGTATATGTTCAGTAGTGGACTGTAGTGGACAGTGGAGGTGAGGTGAACCCTTGGCTGGGTTAAACACAGGCCGGCTGCAGCACAGAGGTGTGGCTCAGGGTGGCATTCGGCTCCACTGTGGATGCCCTGCTGCAAAACAGGCAGGTGCACACATTCCTCATCAGGCAGCTCTGCAGAGGCTGCAGAGCAGGGACCAGGACAGCCAGGCCGCTGAGGGACAGGGAGGACGTCTGCTGGAACATTAGCAGCAGAGAGACGCCGCTCTGTGGGAGCTGATGTTCAGAAGGATGAAATGTCATAAATATGACCCACTCAGACTGAGATGTGAAGCTGCTTCAGGACCAGGACTGTCACTGAGACAGACGTTTGGGTTCCTGACAGGTCTGTCAGCGTGAACGGAGCTCTCTGACCTCATCACCTGACTTTTGAAATGATGTCTGAATCATATTTCAGCTCTTCAGGATGTAAACAGACGTTGTCCCATCAGACATTAGAACATACATCATGTTCAGGACGTTCATGGACTAAATGTTGTAAAATAACTGATGATGAAAATATGAATCATCTCTGCATAATATTTACAATCAGTCGTCGTTACATCAGCAGGAAACCAGGCGGCGGTGTGAGGACAGACGTGCTGCTCGTACCTCAGACTCTATGTTTCTGTCTCACACACACAGCTGAAGGTCAGGCTGCGTTTCCTCTGCAGTGAACGGACATCAGGCGTATCATGTATAGAGCTGCATGAACCCACACACACGTGATCTGTGTGCGGACGTGTAATTTAATTAGCACAGGAAATGAGCTGCAGACGGACGAGAGCAGGAGAATTACTGCACGCTCCAGCAGCGATGCTGCACATGCCGAAGGTCAGTTTGTGGATTTAGAGGCCTAAATTGGTCCCTGACTGGGAGCAGAGATGCTCGGATATATCTGTGTCCTAACACGACACAATCAGCCAACTGCCAGCCTCCAGGAAGCAGAAATCACGTCCTGCTTCTGTGGCGTTCAATCAAAGCAGCAGCTGCATCTTCTTCAGGAAGTCCAGGTAGTCAGGACTGTCATACGAACTAAAGTATGACAACCAGTCTGTGGCTCTGGGCCCCCGTCTGTCTGTCTGTCTGTCTGTCTGTGGATTCACTGCTTTAAAGCCCTTGTCCCCATCAGTCCTAATCTGAACTGACCAATCAGCAGCCGTTAGCGGCATGCTATTGTTTGATGGGCTAAATCAGCTTCAGCTGTTAGAAGGAGGACAGATGCTGACTGAAGTTCAGTGATGAGTTCAGATGATGGTCTAATACGTGTCAGGGAGACCAGGGTCCACACAAAGGTGTGAGCATTATTATCTCTCATCTCATTATTGTTAAATAACTTCTAGAAAGATTCACAAAAAGCAAACAAAATCAAAAATGGAACTGGTCATAACCTTGAACTGCATGTTGTTAACAATCAGCTGATTATAGACACTAATACCCCGTTCACACTGGGGAAAAAAATCTGGCTAAAGCGGGATTCGGGCCTATCCAGATGTTTTTTTCTGAGTGTGAACACCTTGAATCTGGCAGTATCCAGTTTGATTTCAATCCGGCTAGATCCACCCACGAGAGGTGGATTTAGCCGGATTGGCTCAAATGTGGCTCAGGTGTGAACGCAAATGTGGCTAGCAAATCCGGCTAGCGACATTCTACTTCCGGTTAGTGGTGTGATACTTCCGGTTCACAGGGCACGACGCATGCGCGCACTGGGCCCTACCACGGCCTGAACGGACTCTGTATATTACGAGGCACCACCTAGTGGTTTGGAGAACAGCAAACATGCTGGATGAAGCCGGATTAAGTGCGGACACAACTGTGTGCTAGCCAGATTTGAAAATAGGTCTGAACGCATCCAGCTTAAAGACTGTCTGGGCTCAATCCTACTCTAGCTGGAATGACTTTCTCCAGTGTGAACGGGGCCTAAGAGCTGTGTGAACAGGATAACTGAGTGTGGACTGTGTCGGTGAATGTGCAGGGAGGTGTGTCGTCCTGACGTGGGTGTGCCGGCCGCGTTTTATTATTTATAGATGGAGCCGGACAGGAAGGAAGCAGAGCGGCAAACATCCTCTGAGTGTGTAACACACACAAAGCTCACGCATGGCTTCTCCTCAGTGTCCCAGCAGCCCCGCAGGCCGAACAAAAAAAAACTAACGTTTTATTTTGGGGTGTAATTGAGCGCTGGTAATGTCCATAAAGGTCGTTCAGAGATTTACCCAGAGTTCCATGCGTTCTAGGAGAGGAGGTTATCCGTGTCATTACGGGGTGACACAACATCAATTGTAACTTGATACCTCTGGCAAAAGAATTTCCTTTGGGATTAATAAAGTTTTATCTTATCTTATCTTATCTTATCACTATGTAGCAACAACCACACATAAAGTCATCAAATGAAGTGAGTATGATTTTCCTTTTGTACATTTTCCCCAAATCTGCAGAATAATACTGAAAACTCTTCACCCACACCTCCCCCGCTCTCTGCCTCCCCTCCGTGTGCTCCGCAGGCAGTCACCTCGGAGCCTCTGATGACTGGCGGTCTGTCCGCAGCAGGACGGCAGACTCACAGCTGGTTTCTGAATGTGCGCGGAGTGTTTTAAACACATCGTTCTCCTCAGAAGACAAGCCAGGAGGCACAGAGGATGCTGCCCTGTGATTGGCTGGTTTGCAGTGAAGGTAAGAGCTCCTCTCTGAGTCAGCTTCACAGGAAGTGAGTCCCTTTATAGAGTCTCTGTCAGCAGGTCGGCTGATGACTCTTCCTTATGTAACATGACTGTGAAGACAAACTGAGCAGCTGGTCAGCGCTCCCACACTCAGCTCCCTGCAGGTCACTTTGTTCACGGTGTTCAGTGGTCTGCATCAGCCTGCACAAAGCCAGCTGTGGGAGAGTCTGTGGAGCTCTCAGAGCTTCAGCTCCCTCACCAGCAAGTGAACATTTGATGGAAATGATTTACATTCTAATATTTAATCGGCCTTCTCATATTAATATGTGAGATGATGAGGTGAGGATGTAACAAAGGGTTCAGAGAGCACACGATAAAAACAATCCTGATCTGTTTCCAGAGCGGACCCACAGCCGTTCACATCAGGTGTTCTACTCTACAGAACTAACATGGAGGTCTTCCTGTGGAGGACAGGAGCCTTCAGAACACCAGGAAGAACCATCTGTCTAACAGGAGCTCACATCGGCCGATCAGATCAAAGAGGACACAACCAGCTGCTGAGACTCTCTGACAGCTAGCATGTAGCAGCTAGCATGTAGCAGCTAGCACGTGTGTAGAGGACTGTTGTGTCTCTGTGAGGACAATATGAGCAAAAAGTCACTTTGAAACAAACTGTGATCAAAGCAGAAAAGTCTTCATGAAGCAACAGACACAGACAGAACTGACAGCACTTCCTGACTGGACTCTGATTGGACAGAACTGACAGCACTTCCTGACTGGACTCTGATTGGACAGAACTGACAGCACTTCCTGACTGGAACAAGAAGCCGAGGAGCCAGCTGCACTTCATGCTCACTACCCCAACGCCAAAGGCCGCGTGCTGCAAAGGAGCGGAGTCAGATCAGGATCAGCAGATGTGCACAGACCAGGTATCTGAAGCGGGGTCAGGACTGAGGGTGCACTGGAACAGCTCCAGAGCCTGCTCCAAAGGACCAGCGTGCAGCTGAAGGAGGCTCTCTGTCAGCTCAGCTGAGCTCAGGTGTGACTTCAGCCCGCACAGAAGAGTGAAGCCTGGATTTTGTGAACTATAGAACACAAGACAGATGCTTCTTCTGTCTGTCCTACCGTCACAGAGACATCATGACATTAATCCATGAGTAACTGCTACCATTCATCCGGACAGACTCTGGATTCCAGTGAGCGGAAACCTTAACCAGCAGGTGGCGCTACACTCTGAAGGTCCACTGCACAGTCACTGAGTTTACACTGAGGCTGGGTGGACGCAGACAGGGACGGCTGTGGACATCATGGACGCACATCTTACTAATTTGGTGACTAAAGAGTTGCAGACAGTAGATCGCCCCCTACAGGAAGATTTGGTCAGTGCAGGCTGAGGAGCAGCTGTGTGTCAGTGTGTTCGTCCTCAGACAGACAGACAGACAGCTGTGGCCAGTGATGGACCTCTGTGGACTCAAGTCACATGATCCACCGACATGTTTGTCCTCTGAAGACAGAGACACCCTGAGGTTCTGCAGGTGCAGAGAGAACACCTCTGCATCTGTGTGTGTGTGTATGTGTACTACAGGTCTCTGACTGATCAGGTCAAAACATTTAAAACCAGCTGATCCTGATCCTGACCGTGTCCCACGGCACAGGAGGACAGGAAGACAGGAGGACAGGGACATGTCAGCAGCAGCTCAGCTCCCATATGAGGTCACACCTACACAGCGACGGTTCGTGACTCCACTGGATCACGTAGTGAAAAACAACGTAGCTGCGTCCATTATCGGACTGCCGGACGCGCTCCGTGTCCGATAATGGATCTCGTTTGCCGTCTGCAGGTTGTCCTGTTGTGTTATGAGCTAACATCACGCTTAACGTGCAGCTACACACACACACACACACAGCACGGACTGGACTCTCTGCTGCTGCTCACCTGGTTAGCACACAGCAGCATGAGCCGGGTCTCAGTCCGGCCCAGCAGCCCGTACAACAACACAACTTCACCCCACAGCAGGAATGTGCGTCACCGCACGCAGGAGCGGCGCACAGAACAGCGCCGAGCCTGGAAAAGTGCAAACGCCGTCAGTGTGTGCGCTGTTCAGAGAAACACAGCGGATCCGGGTCAGAGGAGCCGCTGCCCGTGCAGGCGGAGCTGTTTCCGTTACTTCACCGGTTTAGTATTATTATTACTGTCCCACTCAGGATGAAGCTAGCCACCAAAGCAATGGACAGCTCAGAGGCGGCTTACCTGCAGCTCGGCCCGCTCCACCTCCCACTGCGCCCGCTCCACCTCGAAGCGGGCCCACTCATGCTGGAGGAAGTGTAGGATCCCCGGGATGCTGTACTGAGCCCTGGCTGCCTCTCCGCCGCCGAGGTCGCCGGGCTGCGGAGCTTTGATGTTCCCACCGACGGGCAGACCCGAGCTGTTGCTGAAGAAGACACCGGGGCACGCCTGCTCGTCCATGGCCGGACCGGAGCCACCGGGGTCTGTTTCGGTCCGGTGCTACCGACGGTTTCTGTGAAATGTCCTCAGCGGGAGAACACAGTCCATCCACGGTCCTCCGCGCTGGACCGACAGCTCCTGCCTGACGCAGCTGTCAGACGGAGACCGTCAGAAGCCCGGGAGGAAGACCAGGACCGGGCTTCCGGTCCGGACCTTCACAATAACACGCACCCCCGGAACTACAAACAAACAAACTCACTCATCAAGCGAGTGCTCTGTACTGATATATTTAAAGTACATTTGAAGATGGCTACTCTCACTGAAGCCTGAAGATGTGACGTTTGCTTCATATTTCCGCTGGCTGAGCTTCTTTATAAAACACACGAAGCTTTTATTTTGAAGGCGCGGCTACTTGAAATGACACAGCTTGACTGTGCGATTACGTCAACCCCGCTGAGCCACGCCCACTGGCGTAAATCCTCTGTCATGATTGGCTGATTGGAGAGGTGGACAAGACAACGATCCAGGGTATGAATATAACCCACAGCAGCTGGTGCCGTTTAAATGTACAGTGTTCAATATCTGATCAAAGCAGTTTGGATTATATACTCCCAATGAACACATAATCTGAGGTCATTCATCATCTCAGTCTGCATGTTAAACTGCTCTTATGGGAGCATTACAGACTGAAACCTGAACAAACAGCCTCCTCCCGAACCATTCAACATTTATTGGATCAATATACTTATTAAAATCCATCTGTCAACAAATATTACAATATATACAGAATATTTTATATTTACAGCAGATAAGACGACAGTGACAGGGAATAAAAGCTAAAGCGGGACGCCGTCAGTGTCCAAACATCTCCTGCGAGGCATAGGTCATGTAGAGGAAGCCGTCCTCGTCCTGGTGGTCTTTGTAGACCTGAGCCATGGTGAGGGACATGCTGGCCAGGCCACTGTTGTTGATGAGCAGGTAGAAGGCCTGGCTGGGCAGCAGGGCCATCCGGTTCCTGAGGACAAACCACAAAGCGCTGCCATTAATGAGCGCCTGCAGGCTGCACGAGAATCTGAAGCATGCCTTCTCCCACAATGCACTGCTCTGATGCAAATAAACAAACATCACATCAACAATAACACACAACAGTCTCGGCTGGAGGACAGCGAGGACAGCGTCTCGGCTGTGAGCAGCAGCAGGAGACACTTCATAATCATGAAGCATCTGAAAAATGTGCAGAGTCTGAACACTGGCTTCACATCCAGCAGACGTCAGCCCTCAGCTCGAGACACACAAACTTAACCCCTGAAAAATGTTCCTCACACTGCTGCTGTTTGAGATTTAACCCCGTTTAACCCATTTTTATCCAGTCAAAGTCCCCCAGAGACGCTTCAACATTATGACACCACCCAGTGTCAATGGAACGTCCATCAGTCCAGCTGACAGTGAAGCTTTCATCCTGAGACACTGTCCCCATGTCCACACTGTCCCCATGTCCACACTGTCCCCATGTCCACACTGTCCCCATGTCCACATGTCCACACCGTGCGCTGCAGCTGAGCAGACACGTGTTGCGTTCAGGTGAAACTCAACATCAGAACTTACATCAGAACTTTACCTGATGATGGTGACGAACTGGGTCATGGTGAGCTCGTGGGGAACCAGGAACTTGGTCTTGTCCAGCGGCGGCAGGAACTTCTCCCTGTCGTAGCGCTCGATGATGACCTGCCGGGAGCAGCGGGTCAGACTGACGGGAGGAGAGGCTGAATGTGCGGGATGAGGGTCACTCACCGGGATCTTGTTGGGGAACTTGGTCCGGATTCCTGCCACCTCCTGCTTCCTGGTGGCTGCGGAGCAAAGAGCGCCGTGAGACGGAGTCACAGGTCAGACACGCAGACTCTCAGACACTTACCGAAGCTCTTCCTCTGTTTGAAGGGTTTGTTCTGCAGCGGGGTTTTGTCAAACGGCGGCATGGTGTGTGTCCGTGTGTGCGAGTGATGGAGGCGAGAGCAACGGAGCCGCGCGGCACCGCGCCGACGTTAAATAGAGGCGGCTGTGGCGCATCAGCTGATTAGCACATGGCCGCAGTCAGAGCGTGAATCATCCGCGGGTCTAATCAGGTTAGAGCCGCAGCGTGGAGCCCCGGCTCACTGCACACACAGGGCCGCGCACAGGGCCCAACAAGGCCGCGCACCGGGCCCCACAGGGAGGCGCACGGGGCCGCTGTGAGTATGTATGTCTATGGCTGTGAGGGCCCGGGGCAGACAGGGAGGGTCGGCTCTTCAGAATCAGAATCAGAAATACTTTATTGATCCCAGGGGCGAAGTTGCTTTCATTCCAGGTGCTCCATGTATACTCCATGTAACAGGTTAGAAATATAAAATAAGGTAAAATAGTAATAGTCGAATAAAAATAAAACCTAATAAATTCTAAACATTAATAAACATTTAAGCATCCTTCTGTCTGACACTGCTGAGACATGTGACAGACACAGAGATGTTTGAATGTGAAACATTTGAATAATGCAGAGTAAGCATGAGTTCAGCCTCCAGCAGCAGCCTCCACCAGGACATGAACAGTAACCGCCTCCATCAGCTCTGATGATCAGCACACAGAGAGAGCCATCTGTGTGTGTCTGTGTGTAACAGCACCCAGACATCCTGACATGTTTCCAACGACCAGCAGAGGGCGCTCAGTGACCATCAACTCTTTTTACTTAGTAATTTAACACAGTGTGTCCCAACCTTCAGAATAGAATAGAATAGAATAGAATGCCTTTTATTGTCACTATACACATTGAGCCAGGCACATATTTTACATTTAAAAATCCCTCAGCACACCTGACAGACCATATACACCATATTTATATTCTCAGGACTGTGCACTGACTTCTATGTTTATATTGTAAATAAAAAAAATAAAAAAATAAAATTTTCTTAATATCTCTTTTTTAATATCTCTCATACATTTTACACTCTTTTTTTGCACTGAAACGGGTTGACGGCTGTAATCTCATTGTACTTGTGTATAGTGACAATAAACGCCATTCTATTTCTATTCTATTCTAGAAAAGACCGTCACTATGTTTCTGGTGTAGAAGAACTAAGTTAAAGGATTTACCATAAATGAATAATAGTGAAACTACTGTGCCACTAAAACACTGATTTTACAAGCATGAGGTCCAAAGATGGAGCATGTAACATTGTAAATGACCATAAATAATCAATAAGTGTCTTGATCAGCAAAATAATTGTAGTATCATGTGTGGGCCGCTTGTCTGCCCGCTCCTGTGTCGCAGAATTGTGACGCCTGTCGCCTTTCACCCACACAAAAGTCGGATATATGCCGCATAGCCGTTCAGACTGGGGTCGCATTGCAAAAAATCGGAAACATATCTGATATAGGACCACATATGAAAGTGGCCTAGGTCGGATATAAAAAAATCGGAATTGAGCTGTTCAGACTGTCATGACGATATCAGATACAGGTCACATATGGGCAAAAAAAACGAAAAAAAAAAGATTTGGGTCACTTCAGCCTGCAGTCTGAACGTGGCCTCAGTGGTTGACCTGGTCTCTGCTTCAGTCTGTTCTTCACTGTGCTCTGTGTCAGGAAAGCCTTGAGCAGAGGGAAGAGACGAGTGATCTGAATCCTGACGCAGGGTTGTTGTTGTATGAGAGTTAAGAAAGTCTTCCAGTCTGCCAGCAACAAGGCCAAAATACCTGTGCAGAGGTGTCAGCAGCTGGTGTCAAGCTACAACAGGAAGTCTCCAACTCTGAGCATCCAGTCATGGTCCTGTGACCCATTCAATGTTACTGTCTCCCTCTTCTTCTCCTCTCTCTCTCCTTCATCCTCTCTGTCCTGTCTCCCTCTTCTTCTCCTCTCTCTCCTTCATCCTCTCTGTCCTGTCTCCCTCTTCTTGCCTTAAACAACTTTAGTGTAGCATTACCGGCCTAAGTTCACACACACACACCAAAAAGGAATCTGGATTCACTGGAACAGTGTTTTCAGTTCTGAGGAATCTTCTTTGTCACCAGCATTGTGGAGGTTGGCAGCAGTTGAGTAGGGGTTGTCTGTTTTACTTTGAATCTGTTCAAGAATTTCATGTTTGTGGAAACGTCACTCCAACCTGTAGGTTCTGTCCTCAGTAAACGGGGCTCACACACATTCTGGGAAAATAACCCAACATACATGATTTATTCATGAAATCGTAATTAATTAGGTGTAAGGCGTTATTGTGTGTTTAATGTAAAGTATGTTTATAAATAAATACTTAAATTATATCAACATATTTATTGATTTTGCTAGCGATAAAAAAAGCGACAGACAAAAGCAGACATGTCTGTGTAACAAATCTGTCAAGGCATCTGGACTTGTAGAGTCCTCTAGCCCTTGTGCAACGTTCTCAAACACTACCCTTATGTGTTGTTCGGGACAAAAATGTCCCCTAACTTTAACAGTTTTAAAAATATATCAGATAAATATTTTTTTGAATTTTTTTTGCATAGACCTTTTAATTAACTTCAGTTCTGATCAACAGTAGTAAAAAATCATTTTCCCCCAGGATTTTAACCCTTTAATCACCAATTTTATAAGGGGTGGTGCAAATAAATGGAAAAAAACACACAAAATGGATCATTTGTAATAGAAAATGTGATTGTGGACTGGATTTTTTTAACCTTTTTTTAACCTTTATTCCAGTTAACAACTTAATAGGGTCATTAATGTAAAAAACACAAATTTTACCTCCTACCAACAGGGTAAACCACCAACAATCAAGAATGCATGATTATGTAGTGCCATGGCTGTGCAGTCAAAAAATGTGGTTATAATGGAAGTCTATGGGACAAAAATGGCCACGAACAACACATTAGGGAGAAAAAAAGAAAATCCAGTGCTGTGCAAAAACTAATAATGCAATAAAGTCAATTTTTTTTACTGATGTTTGACATGACCAAGAATGTAATAAAGGTTAAACAAAATCCAGTCCACATTCACCTTTTCTATTAAAAATGAGCCATTTTGTGTGTTTTTTCCAATTTTCAGCACCACCCCTTATAAAATTGGTGATTAAAGGGTTAAAATCCTGGGGGAAAGTGTTTTTTTCACTACTTTTGATTAGAACTGAAGTTAATTAAAAGGTCTATGCAAAAAAATTCAAAAAAATATTTCCTTAAGTGACCCGCATGTGCAGGAGAGGACACGACGTCACATGATGCGTGCTTGTGTGACTTTGTTTGCGTTAATGTCTGATCATAGCCAACATAATTACAATGAAATAATATTAAGAAGAACGCTGGGAAGGAAGAGTGCAGCAGCTGCTGGAGTGGGGGGATAGTGATGTGACTGCTTTTAGCAACACTGACTTCATTCATAATTTCAGAATGACGAGAATATTTGAATTCGTCTGCGAGCGCCTTTCTGTCACTTTTGTTGCTGACAACACTGCTTGTCTGCCCGCTCCTGTGTCGCAGAATTGTGACGTCTGTCGCCTTTCACTGACGCAAAAGTCGGATATATGCCGCATAGCCGTTCAGACTGAGGTCGCATTGCAAAAAATCGGAAACATATCTGATATAGGACCACATATGAAAGTGGCCTAGGTCGGATATAAAAAAATCGGAATTGAGCTGTTCAGACTGTCATGACGATATCAGATACAGGTCACATATGGGCAAAAAAAACGGATTTGGGTCACTTCAGCCTGCAGTCTGAACGTGGCCTCAGTGGTTGACCTGGTCTCTGCTTCAGTCTGTTCTTCACTGTGCTCTGTGTCAGGAAAGCCTTGAGCAGAGGGAAGAGATGAGTGATCTGAATCCTGACGCAGGGTTGTTGTTGTATGAGAGTTAAGAAAGTCTTCCAGTCTGCCAGCAACAAGGCCAAAATACCTGTGCAGAGGTGTCAGCAGCTGGTGTCAAGCTACAACAGATTACTCGCTGTTGTAAAGGCCAAAGGCCGACATACAAAATACTGAACACTGGAAGTCTTTTTGTCTCCAACTCTGAGCATCCAGTCATGGTCCTGTGACCCATTCAATGTTACTGTCTCCCTCTTCTCCTCTCTCTCCTTCATCCTCTCTGTCCTGTCTCCCTCTTCTTCTCCTCTCTCTCCTTCATCCTCTCTGTCCTGTCTCCCTCTTCTTGCCTTAAACAACTTTAGTGTAGCATTACCGGCCTGAGTTCACTCACACACACCAAAAAGGAATCTGGTTTCACTGGAACATTGTTTTCATCACAGAGTTCTGAGGAATCTTCTTTGTCACCAGCATTGTGGAGGTTGGCAGCAGTTGAGTAGGGGTTGTCTGTTTTACTTTGAATCTGTTCAAGAATTTCATGTTTGTGGAAACGTCACTCCAACCTGTAGGTTCTGTCTTCAGTAAACAGGGCTCACACACATTCTGGGAAAATAACCCAACATACATGATTTATTCATGAAATCGTAATTAATTAGGTGTAAGGTGTTATTGTGTGTTTAATGTAAAGTATGTTTATAAATAAATACTTAAATTATATCAACATATTTATTGATTTTGCCAGCGATAAAAAAAGCGACAGACAAAAGCAGACATGTCTGTGTAACAAATCTGTCAAGGCATCTGGACTTGTAGAGTCCTCTAGCCCTTGTGCAATGTTCTCAAACACTACCCTTATGTGTTGTTCGGGACAAAAATGTCCCCTAACTTTAACGGTTTTAAAAATATATCAGATAAATATTTTTTTGAATTTTTTTTGCATAGACCTTTTCATTAACTTCAGTTCTGATCAACAGTAGTTGTGTGTTTTTTTCCCATTTTCAGCACCACCCCTTATAAAATTGGTGATTAAAGGGTTAAAATCCTGGGGGAAAATGTTTTTTTCACTACTTTTGATTAGAACTGAAGTTATTTAAAAGGTCTATGCAAAAAAATTCAAAAAAATATTTATCTGATATATTTTTAAAACCGTTAAAGTTAGAGGACGTTTTTGTCCCGAACAACACGAAAGGGGGGTAAAATTTGCCCACAGTGTACTGTTGACCTATGAAAAATTTTAAAATCATATTAACAAAATGTATGTAAAATTAAGCTTGTTGAGCAAAAATGATTCAATTTGCTCACATATTGACAAAGTTATGGCCAAAATAAACAGAAAAATTACTCTCAGAGGACAAAAATGTCCCGAACAGTGCATAAGGGCTAGAAGATGTTCCTCTGCTCCTCCATCAGCTCCATCAGCTCTCACTGTTTGGTGGAAACATGGTTTATATGTGGTGGAGGTGCTCAGTGGGGGGGCTACGTTCAGACTACAGGTCTTAATGCCCAATTCGTATTTTTTGGTGTTTACAAAATAATATGTGACTGCTACCACTCTCCTGTGTGAACGGACTGCGGCCCTTAAGTGACATGTGCAGGAAAGGACACGACGTCACATGATGCGTGCTTGTGTGACTTTGTTTACGTTAATGTCTGATCGTAGCCAACATAATTACAATGAAATAATATTAAGAAGAACGCTGGGAAGGAAGGAAGAGAGCAGCAGCTGCTGGAGTGGGGGGATAGTGATGTGACTGCTTTTAGCGACACTGACTTCATTCATAATTTCAGAATGACGAGAATATTTGAATTCGTCTGTGAGCGCCTTTCTGTGTCACACACGGCAAAACAGTCGACATCTCCCTCAACCTGTATCTGTATCGTTTGGAGCAAGTATGTAGGAGAGAGAGCTGTTTGTGTATGAATGGCGAAGTGCTGCCACAGAGGCCACGCCCTTTAAGTTAAAGAAAAGCCTTTGATAACTTTTGATCAGCACGGTCTCTAGGTGACATCCACCTGATATGAAGTCAATCGGGCAAAATCCCTAGGAGGATTTCGTCCACATACCAATGGTGGAAATCGCCAAGATCACCAACTTCAATCCAAGATGGCGGACTTCCTGTAAGTTTGAGGTCATGG
This sequence comes from Parambassis ranga, assembly GCF_900634625.1. NCBI lineage: Eukaryota > Metazoa > Chordata > Actinopteri > Ambassidae > Parambassis > Parambassis ranga. The sequence goes on along the minus strand of NC_041022.1, from coordinate 4,592,002 downwards.
TGTCAAGAGACTTTTTAGTGCATCTCAGTATGATAAACGTGTACTGATATTTGTGCACCTATGCCAAATGAGGGGGTGATTTCAGGGGGGCGCTGTAGAGCTATTTTGCCCCACCCCTTTACAGCAACCAAGTTTTCGCCACCCCTGATGAGTGGGCAACGTTTGGTGAGTGCACAGCAAAGCGCCAAATATTAAAAATAACACTTACGATTATGAGTTTTCCATTCACTTCCTTTACCAGCTGTCACGTGACAGGCAGCTCAGGCTGTGTGCCTGAATGTGCTGCCCATCAAATAAGATGAATAACATCAGGCTATTTAGTTTGATAAAAGAACAAGGTACAGGCCTGTTCTGTTATAGCTGCCCCTCTAATATAATGGTAAGCATGCAATATGTTGTTGTTCCATAACACCTTAGGATGATGTATGTTAAACGGTTTTCCTTATAAAATATGTTTAATGTGAGTATTTGTGTATTTTAAGAGTTATTTACCAAACTCCTCACCTCAGGATGGAGTAGATGTAAGTTTGTTTACTGTTTGCAGAACAAATGAAATTCTTTAACAGATCCAGAGATAAGACAGACAACAGCCGCACCTGCTGCCAATCATCTTCTCTCAGATTCCTCAGAACAACACACTGGCCCGTCAGATCATTCCAGTGAAACCAGATTCCTTTTGGGTATGTGTGTAAACTCAGCCAATTCAATTCAATTCGATTTATATACCACCTTTTACACCTTATGTCTCAAAGCTCTTCACAGAGCCTACAAGTACTCGTTTTGATCAGACCACTTGTAGGTTATAAAAGGTGTAGACCAAATGAATCTTGTTGAAAGACCCTGCTGCTGACAGTCGGCCGGGTAGAGGAGGAGAAGAAGAGGGAGACAGGACAGAAATTACAACATGTGAGTAACAAAAAACACATTTTCAGGGTACACAAAGGATCCCAACCATCACAAACGAAACAACTCTCAAATCATGGCTTCATGGTTAATTCCCCCTTTTCTTCTACAGAACACAGCACCCCTCCCACAGCCCACACAGCTCCTGCAGCTTGTCCAATGTTTTGTAAAAGGCGTACTCCACCCGAAGGCGAGATTTTAACAGTCCCCCAACAACTGGCAGTAGGTCCACACAACCAGAATCCTGGGTTTTGTTCCTGCGTATCAGCCAGATAGCCAACTTTGCACACCCAGATACAAAGTTCAACAATGTACACACAGATTTCTTCATTACCTGATATTTTCGGCCAAAAATAAATAAATCAAATGAAAACCTCATCTCAAACCCCCGAAACAGCCTTTTCAGCAACTCAAACAGTGGTCCTAGCCTGGGACACTCTACAAACAAATGTGCAAGAGTTTCAGCAAAAAGCACACTCTATTCCCACCCCAGGGTCCATGTGCGCTCTGTACCTGTTCGTAGCTATTGCACCATGTATAACCCTCCATTGGAGATCTGCTGTTCGCTTCTCAATGGGCGGCTTATACAGGGACCGCCAGCTGCCCTTCGGGGAAGCATCTGGGCCAAAGAACTCAGTCCACCTCGACTCCCTAACTTCGGAGAGGGACTGCAGATGGAGAACTTTCACACGGGTTGTGTACAGATCCTTTTCCCCTGCATCCTTGAACTTGTCCAGGTGTGGTGTTTTAAAAGACAGCAACCGACCCCCCTCTTCCCACCACTCCCCCACTGCAGGAGAAACAGACAAAACAGGGAAGCCGTACTCACTGCCTTCGCTTCGTTGCTCACACAGGGTAGAGTCTCTTACAAAAAGTCTTAAAGGGGGTGGAAGAGCCTCACAGACCTCCACCACCACCCTGTTGAACAAACGAACAGAGATTTTACTCCTCTCTCTCAGAACGTCGACCGGTAAAGCAGTCAGCTTCATCAATTGACCTACTTTTGTGCAACCAGCACTTCTGAGGTTAGCCCGTAGGCTAGCAGATTCCAGGGATAAAGTATTTAAAAAAGCACTGCAAAACAGTGGCTCTTCAAAAACCCACATGCCCGGAGACTCATTTATTGCACGTTGGAAATTAAACATCTTCCAGGCCTGCAGTACAGAGCTGTAGAATGGTGTAAGTCCAGATAAATCAAGATCCTCGCTCCGTAATCCAGCCGGCCAGCTCTTCTCATGAGGAGCCGAGCTGTATCTAACCAGCCTGGACCACTGTTGTAGAGGATCTGTTGCGCTGTCTGAAGGCAGCAATTTTAGACTGAATGTCAATGAGACCTTGCCCACCCTCGGCTACAGGTAGGTACAAAGCTGCTTCCCGAATCCAGTGCTTTCCAGACCAAAAAAAGTCCAAGATTGTCCTCTGGATGTCCTCTACAAAGCCCCTCGGTGGTGTCAGAGGGATGAGTTTGTGCCAGAGAGTCGAGTCGAAGTTATTAGCAACCAGAACTCTCCCCCTATAAGACAGCTGAGGTAGCAACCATTTCCATTTAGACAACTGAGCACACACTTTATTTCTGATTCCCTCCCAATTCTTAGATTTAAACCCCTCAGTGCCTGAAAACATCCCCAACACCTTCAACCCCTCTCTCTTCCCTTTGAGGCCTCCTTGTAGAAAGACCACTGCCTGATCCCTCCACTGGCCTAACAGGAAAGCCTCACTTTTACCCCAGTTGCCTTTTCATAAAGGAGTAGGGCGTCTTGCAGATGATAAACATCCTCCTGACTAGACTCAAAGATGTTCACGTCATCTGCATAAGCAGACAATGTTAAGGCATGCTTAAACCTGCAGGACCCAGGTAAAGAAAAGCTGCTGCTGAACCCTCAACCTGCACAGCAGAGGTTCAATTACCAGACTATAGCGCTGGCTGGAGATGGGACAACCCTGCCTTATGCCCCACTGTACAGAGATCGGCCTGCACAGCCCAGCACCCATTCTTATCAAACACTGTGCATTGCAATAAAGTATTTTTAACCACCTAGGTTTTGATGGTGTCTCGCTGCTAATCATTGGCAGAAGCAGCAGTTCAGGTGAACATGTATGAAGCAGAGATATTTGGGAAAACAGGCAAAGCCATGAAAACAGCAGCAACATCATCCTCTTCCTCCGTGTCCGACATGTTTGTTCAACTAAACTGCTGCTTCTGCTGCTGTGCAGCGCGTCAAAACCTATTTGCGTGTCTGATCACGATGTGCACTGGGAGAGCCGTGTGAAGAGTTCTACACACACACTCCTGGTTCCCCTGCCCCTGCCCATTCTCACCAACAACTCCACTAATACCTGTGCTCTGCTCCATGCGTGAAATGAAAAACATCTCCCGCGAAACAATTTACTACCGCGCTGAGTTCCGGACATTTTAGGCCATTTAAACTGGTGTTGCCGGTGTATTAAATATTTATATCACAACCCAAAAATTAATTGCGGGCCGCACATTGAGAACCTATGATGTAGAGCCTTGTAGGTAAGGAGAAGGATCTTGAAGTGTATTCTTGTGAAGAGAAGCTAGAACAGCAGCAATATGATCCGTTTGGCTGCTTCCTGTCAGAACTCTAGCTGCTGCTTCTGGACCAGCTGCAGCTGTTCATGCAGTAACAAGTAAAGTTGCTTCACACAGTTCAGTTGGGTTTTATTTGCATTGTGTTGTCTGTAGGTGCTTCACAGAGTCTGGGTGGCAGGCGAGGAGATGCTAGCCTTTATGGTGAGAGTGTGTGTGAGCCCTGTTTACTGAGGACAGAACCTACAGGTTGGAGTGATGCTTCCACAAACATGAAATTCTTGAACACATTCAAAGTAAAACAGACAACCCCTACTCAACTGCTGCCAACCTCCACAATGCTGGTGACAAAGAAGAGTCCTCAGAACTCTGTGATGAAAACACTGTTCCAGTGGAACCAGATTCCTTTTTGGTGTGTGTGTTTTTGATTATGGTGTGGGAAATTGACACATCTACTTCAACCTGAATATCTACTCATCAATACACAGGGTTCACACACACTATGAGGAAATGACATTTATCACTTCAGCATGAGGAAACACAAAATGACAGAGTATGGACCATGAAGTCTCTTGTGCTGTTCTGAGGAATCTTCGAGAAGATGATTGGCAGCAGTTTCGGGTGTCATCTGTCTTATCTCTGGATCTGTTAATGAATTTCATTTGTTCTGCAAACTTTACTCCAGTAAACAAATGTACAGCTACTCCATCTTGAACATTCTGTCATCAATACACAGGGTTCACACACACTATGAGGAAATGACATTTATCACTTCAGCATGAGGAAACACAAAATGACAGAGTATGGACCATGAAGTCTCTTGTGCTGTTCTGAGGAATCTTCGAGAAGATGATTGGCAGCAGTTTCGGGTGTCATCTGTCTTATCTCTGGATCTGTTAATGAATTTCATTTGTTCTGCAAACTTTACTCCAGTAAACAAATGTACAGCTACTCCATCTTGAACATTCTGTCATCAATACACAGGGTTCACACACACTATGAGGAAATAACATCGATCACTTCAGCATGAGGAAACACAAAATGACAGAGTATGGGCCATGAAGTCTCCTTTTGTGCTGTTCTGAGACACCTAAACCTCATCCTCAGTGCACCAATCAATCAGCAGCAGGGGGGCAGAGATGCCCAGACCTCCCCCTGGTGAGGGCAGACAGGAACATTTGAACACTTGAGATCACTGTATCATAGGAAACAATAACGCTGCAGAGGTCAAACCTTGGAGGTAGGTGTGGCCCCCAGGCTTGAGTCTGCTTCCCTTTGTTGATAATGTTCAAGTTAGCCATTAAAACAGGGTGAGGAGTTTGGTAAAGAACGCTTAAAACACACAAATACTCACATTAAACATATTTTACAAGGAAACCTGTTCAACATAGCCGCTATTTTAGCCGTCCATCGCAAGTCCTGTCAGTTGGAGATATACGCTCACATGACTCCTGTTATTAACTTTACAACAGCTAACCAATGTTTCTTATATTTATTGCACAGTGTTGATTCTGAACATGTGTGTGCATGCTGTGAAACAAATTAACCTCTTTGGGAAAAATAAAGTTCTCCTTGAAAAGTCTGTGTTGACTGGAACGGCCTGATCCGGCAGTTATCAGGAAAGCACTTTTGTGATCAACATGTGAGGTCAACATGTCGTGGACACACCCTCTGGATGGTGTGGATATAAGGTGCCCTCAGCGGCCGTACGTTCATCAGCAGCAGAGGAAACTTCTTCAAGTGAACTTCTTGGTCTCATCAGCAGAGGTGAGAGATTTTCCACACGTTGGTTCATGTGAGCGGTGTTGGGCAGATTACTGTAGAACTGTAATTGGTTACAAGTTACCCTGTTAAAATGTAATAGTAGTGTAACTATTTCAATAACATTATCAAAGTAATGTAACTAATTACATTTGATTACATTTTAATTACTTTTCTTAATTTTGAATGAATGCTCTCAACTGTTCCATATTCACATGTTAAAACCTTGTAGCAGCCTTAACTTAGCCAACATGAACACAATCATAAAATCCATCACTAGACTGAATGTCAGTGTCTCTTTTTACTGACGTGAGGGGGCAGATGAACCAGACAGGCTAGAACACACACACAGTGTGCTATTGTGCTGTATCAGATAAAATAAGATAAGATGAAACTTTATATTAATCTCGAAAGAAATTCTTGTCCCAATAAATAATATCTTGATCAATAAACAAACTTAAAACTAAAACACCAGGTGTAGTGACAAAGAAACATCACTTTAACAACCAGATCAGTGCTTATACTCTTGAAGGTTCAAAGTAGATAAAGAACGTTAGTGTTGCCCCGCCAGCATAAAAGACCGCGTCCTGTGATATGCTGAGTCCTGCTGCTGTCCTTGCTTGTTTCAGAGCAGGTTCAGGTTCACTTGGGAAGTGCTGGCTGATCCAGCTTCCCTCTCATCAGGCAGACTGGATGTTCTCAACAGGACCCTTGGGTGTTTCCTCTAAAAAGGTGGATAGAAATGATGATTAGATCATTATAATATTAATTTTTTTCTTCTACAAAAAACAAACAGTTAAAACAATGGAATACAGATAATTCAAATGTGTTGCATTAAGTGTGTGCAATATAATAGAAAGTATGATACTATGTTGACCCAATGATAAAAGTGCACTAATTCAGCCAGTAGCCTACTGCTTAATAAGCTAACCCAGCTAACTGATGTCGATAAAACACCTTCAATAATCATCTCAATTAACTAATAATGATTACACCACTCAAATGTTGACTAAAAAATGACTAATTGCGGGGTTACCTGTGTACCTGTGTGCGCATACCCGTGACTGTGCGCTGCTCCTGACTACGGTGGGGAAGTTGAAGCAATAAAGTTTAACAAATTAAGTAACACAAAGACTACAATGAGTAGTGATTTATCTGCTTATTATTACATCGCTTTGACCTGATTATTTCGAGCTGAAATTAATCACACACTCGAGTCTGTCGGCTCTGGATTTCTGAAAAATATCCCCTCATCTAGTGATATCAGCACAAAACCTGTTGAGGAATATTTTTGTCATGTTATAATATTTACAATATTTCTGCACATGTCCTGCGCACAAAGCGAGCCTGAACACAGGAGTACAGCTTCGTGGAATGACGTTTGGATGATGGCTTAACATCCAGCCTGGTCTGGGCATGTCTGAGCATGCTGCCGCTGCTGCGAGCGGGCACGCCTACAATTATAAAATAATTTAATAGACTAAAACATTGAAAGGCATCAATGTTCATATGCTTAAAACAGACGGGGCAGCCTGTTTGTAGTCGAGCTGTGACACTATTGATCACACTGCAGATGTCTCTGACATGATAGAGGAGGACTGACTTACATGACACGGCCAAAACTACAGAAATATTCAGCAAACCACCGGGCCTGGTACTCTCTGTCTCTAGTTGGTCGGGCTAAACCAAAGTAGTGGAAACAAGAGGGGTGTTCAAAGATCGACTGTTACCTGTGAAAACATCCCCATTAGCACTTGGTACATTCCTCCTGATAAATTAACGCTACAAAAAGTCGACCAATCAGAATTTTGGCCGAGCCAGAATGTATCGACCAATAAATTGACCAGTCGACCGGGAGATTACAGCCCTACATTTACCATCTAATGGTTAGGCTAAAGCTTAATTAATAACACTGTCTCACAGCACAAACTTTATGACACTAAAGCTGATTTTATCAATACTCTGTTTCTGAAAGTCATGGAGCAGCTGGACCGCTACGTAAACAAAGTGGGTTGACTTAGTAATGGCACAGACGAGGCTGTGGTTAGCAAGCTAGCTACTAGCTAGCTATACCCCCTCCCCTATACAAACACTACGGCTTTGAATCATGTTATGTTCAACACAACGCAGGAGAAGACACGGAACGATTATTTAGCCTGATGTGAGCACATACCCGTAGATGCATCTTCAGACTGTCTAGATGTCGACAGCATCTTAACTGCAAACACACCTTGCACTGCACAGTAATGTGGACTTTATCTGTCTGTGGTTTTGGTCAAATGTCTTCTGAATCTCCAACACATGAACGTGCTCTTCATCGCCATGGTTCCTGTCTGACAAATCGCGCTGGCAGCATCAGGGCAACAGGTGACGACAGACAGATGAGAACCAATCAGAAGGCTGCTGGTACGCAGTTTAGACAGATGATGTGCCGTGAAAAAATAATTTTCAGCTTTTCTGAAAGTTGTTCAAATCAAATGTAATTAAAATTCTTGAAATTTCCAAAAGAAACTGTAATTTAATTATATTTCTCCAGTATTGTAACTATTTAAATTACATAACGGTGTTACATGTGTTACGTGTTACACACTGCATGTGAGGTTGGTGACCTTATCACTGCTGAGTTTGAGGACTCTGTCTCCATCAGGACGTTACAATAGTGACAATGGTGGATTATAAAGTTACCGTGTACACCGGCAATCTGGCCAGTGCTGGAACTTGGAATCAAGTCAGCATTAAGCTGGTGGGAACAGATGGAAAGAGCCCGAGGACTCCGCTGAACTCCAGCAGGAAACGCAGACATCTGTCCAAAGATACAGTAAGTCTGACTACAGTCGAAAAAGTCATTAGCTGTGTTTGCTGTCTCCCCCTGCACCAGCCTCTGTTTGGTTTTACCTGCACAATTAACAGATGATACATCATACATCCACTATAATACAAACAATACTTTCAACAGCCTGCCATGTTTGTTCCTCTCTCTCTCTGTCCTTCATCCTCTCTGTCCTGTCTCCCTCTTCTTCACCTCTCTCTCTCCTTCATCCTCTCTGTCCTGTCTCCCTCTTCTTCTCCTCTCTCTCCTTCATCCTCATAAGGAGGGTTTTTCCTGACACTGTCTGCTTTGAAGTGCATGCTTGGGATTTCAGACTCTGGGATTCTGTAAAGCACCTAGAAACTATTCTGATTGTAAAACGATCAATAAAATGAAATTGAATTAAATTGATTATGCTCATGGATATATTGTTCAGCATGTACAGGTCTATAATGAAAGCCTTCTGTCCTTCTTGCAGATGTCCTATTCCACTGTGTTCTGCCCCAAGTCCATTGGAAAGCTGGTGCTGATAGAGCTGACGAAGCAACGAAATTTTCTGTTTAATCAGGATGACTGGTACCCTGCCAAGGTGGAGGTGAAGTCCCCTGAGGCAGACATCTACAAGTTTCCCATCTACCACTGGATCACTGACAGCAAGGAGCATAAATTCAGAGAGGGGACAGGTTTGTGGAAATGAACTTATTGGACAAGCTGTGCACACATTCACCCACCAAAACACTGTGTGTGTGTGTGTTGACTTTTCAGCTCTGCTAGTCTTTAATGACACTCATGCTCAACATGCTCGGGTCACGGAGATTAGGCAGAAAAGGGAGGACTACAGGTGAGCACTCAGAGTCCAGATGGACACTGCAGGTGGTCCAGACTGTCCCTGATCTCTCTGCTCTGCTCCACCAGCTGGTGTGTGGAAACAGGAATACCCAGCTGCATCCATGTGGAATCCATTGATCAGCTGCCACGTGACGTACGCTTCTCTCTCACCAAGAAGGTTGAAATGGATTTTACTGCGGGCAAAGGGTGACGTCCTGATTTCCTGTCACATGACCTTCATCTGTTCACCTCCATGTTGATTTATTGATTTAAAGCATCCATTCAGTGTCTGTTGAAAGCTTCACAGTACAGTGTTCATATTTTCCAGACTGGCGGAGCTGGAACTGGAGGCATGGGCTCATTGGATTGAACAATGGACTGATATTGATGACATCACTTACTTGAGAGTGGGCAACCCCAGTGCCACAGCAGGTGCTGTGCAGTGAAAATGATTCTCTTCATTAGCAGATCTTTGTGGGACATGAGGTGAAAGACGAGCAGGTTTTTGTCATGTTTGGTTCTTTCAGAATATGTTCGAGAACACTGGAAGGAAGACGCCTTCTTTGGCTACCAGCTTCTAAACGGTGTTAACCCCATGTTGATCCAACGCTGCACAAAGCTGCCAGCTAACCTTGCTCACTCTGTCTCTGAGGACATGGTCCTCTCCAACGGTCAGAGTCTGGCAGAGGAAATGAAGGTGATGTTCTTAGTCCCCCTGAATTAAAGCAGACCAAGATGGCTGCATGTCATGATGGGTCATTTTGTGATGTTTCTCATTTCCCTTGTCAACAGAAGGGAAACATCTTCCTCTGTGACTACAAGATCCTGGACGAGGTGCAACCAAACACCATCAATGGGAAGAACCAGTACCTGATGGCTCCCCTGGTCCTGCTCCACCACACTGATGAGAAGCTGAAGCCCGTGGCTATCCAGGTGAGATCAGCAGTCCAAAAAGACTTTCTTTGAGCAGAACCAAAGTGGTCAAACAAGTACAGAAAAGCCTTTATAAAGCACTGAACCATGCCTCCTTCCTTTCCTGAAGCTGAAGCAGACTCCAGCGGAAGACAACCCCGTCTTTCTTCCCTCTGACTCTGAGTACGACTGGCTGATGGCCAAGATGTTCGTGAGGAGTGCAGAGTTCCATGTTCACGAGCTCGTTTCTCACCTGCTGCACACTCACCTGCTGGCTGAAGTTTTTGCCATGTCACTGCTGCGGAACCTGCCCATGGTGCACCCGCTCTACAAGGTAACACTTCTCTGACTGACTGTGCAGCAACGCAACACAAAGAGAACATCTAACACACTTACCTCTCCTCCTCAGCTGCTCATACCGCACACTCGCTACACTCTGCAGATCAACGTGTTAGCCCGACAGCTGCTGATATCCAAGGAGGGACTTTTCTCTAAGGTACCAAAACAGCAGCACGGTCAGACCTGACCACGTCCTTCAGCACAGAGCACATGAGTTACCTCTGAAGGGTCTGCTTGTGTCTTAGTATACAGCTTCTGGTGCAGACGGTGCGATGATGATCCTGAAGAAAGCAACTTCTGCAATAACCTACACGTCCCTCTGTGTGTGTGATGACATCAAAGAGCGCGGCCTGGAGGGCCTGTCCCACTTCTACTACAGGGACGATGGACTGAAGCTGTGGGACATCATCCACGGGTCTGCTGCTGTGACCAGAACTAGACAAACCTCAGGAAACCCTCTTGTTCTGTGTAGTTTTGTTTCAGAGGCTGCACTGGTGGATGAGACGGGGATCTTTAGTCATCTTGTGTCTTCACAATTTGTGTCTCTGTCTCTCAAAGGTTTGTGGACAAAATGCTCAAGTACTACTACAAGACTGATGAAGACGTCCAGAAGGACTGCGAACTGCAGGGCTGGATCTCAGACATCTTTGAAAAGGGGTTCCATTCCCAGACTGCCACAGGTGGGCCTGTCACACACACACACACACACACACACAAACATGCACACACACACATACACACATTGATTAATTTAAAGAGTCCTTGGTGTTGTGTGTTCTCAGGGATCCCACAGAGCTTCAGCACTGTGGGTGACCTGGTAAAGTTTGTTACCATGGTGATCTTCAACTGCTCCGCCCAGCACTCAGCCGTGAACTCTGGACAGGTAAGTCCTCATGACTTACCAGCACAGAGTTTCAGTTCTTGTGGGACAGCATCTTGAGGTCTTTAAAGGTGTCTGGTTGGACAGACAGTCCAGCAGGCTGGTTTCAGCGGGTTCTCTCAGACCATGAACATCATGAGGGTCCTCCAAAGTCCTCCATGTTCAGGGCCCTGTGAATGTTCCAGCCTGTCTAGGTTCAAAGAGGACTGCCTGTCCAACACGCTGATTCAGCGTCATGTCATGAGTGAATGCTGCTGTGACCAAACAAAGCTCAAGATGTACAGGTCAGTGCACACCGTGACGCTGTGCTTCCTCTGCAGTATGAATATGGCGGCTGGATGCCAAACGTCCCCAGCACCATGCAGCTTCCGCCTACAACCAGAAAGGGCCGGGCCAACAAGGACAGGATGCTGAAGACCCTGCCTGATGTCCAAACCACAGTTCACTCCATGGCTATACTGTGGGTGCTCAGCAAGCGCTCCACAGACTCAGTGAGTGACGCACACCCCACCCCGTCATGTGACTTACATATTAGAAGAAGAAGAACTGAGTGTCTCCTTAATCCCATCAGGTTTTCCTTGGTCAGTACCCAGAGGAGCACTTTACTGAGCCGACACCCTGCGATTTCATCAAAGAATTTCGGGGAGACCTTGGAGTGCTGAGTGCTGAAATCAAGGCCAGAAACAGCAGCTTGGAGGTGCCGTACACCTACCTGGACCCAGAGCAGATCGAGAACAGCGTGTCCCTGTGAATGTTCTGATGCTACCTGACACAGCCTGACAGATGTTTGATCAATAATTATACAGTGTGAGAAACAGAGACCACAGTGCAGGATGTGTTCTCTGACTGCTCCTATTGTCTTAATCAACCAATAACAAGATGAGCTCATGATTAGGTTTCAATATTGATTTCTTGAAATTTAAAAATGAAATGATGATTGTGTGTTTTTAAATGAATGAATCAATAAAGAGTGTTACGTAATCTGACAAACAGCTGCTTCAGGTCATTATTGTAAATAGTGCTTTCTTAATAACCAATAACGTTAATTTGTGACAGCAATGACGTCATTAACAGAGACAGAAAATTACGGACGTAGAGTCTGAAATGTCTGAACATGCTTTCAATGAGTTCACTGTACGCTGCCCTACACTGACCTCCCCATATTCCCCACATTCGAACACAGCCAGGAACTGACAAGGTGTCCACACCAACCTGCAACCTGCAACCTCCGGGATCCTAATGATCCAGAACCCAAGCACAGGACTGGTGCTACAAATTCCACAGTACGGTTCCTTCTTCACCGTGTTATAACCTTCTTCACTTGCTGTAGTAACTGTAGCTGGTGAAAACTCACTGGTAGAGAAAACAAAGATCCAAAACATGGCAGCAGCAGGTCGAGGTCATGGCAATAAACAATAATTATATAAAATAGAATTATTATATTTAGATTATTATCTATTATTATAAAAAAATATAATAATCAAGTTAGACAAACAATAAACAATAATAATAGTAATAACTATTTTCCCAATAAATGTGCACTAATTTAGGCAGAACACACAGGAGGAGGCAGCACAAGTGGCAACTACCCAGAATTCAGTGCAGCGGGGGTCTGAGAGCTTTAGAGCAGTGGTCCCCAACCACCGGGCCGGGGACCGGTACCGGTCCGTGGGTCATTTGGTACCGGGCCGCACAGAAAGACTGAGCAAAACATATATTATTCATTATCTGAGTCTGAAAGCTGTTTCATTTATAAATCGATCAGATCCATCCGCCTGTGCCTTTAAGCACCTGCCCAGACGCTTGTCTCGGTCAGCAAAAATGAATAAAAAACAAACGTCTTTGGAGAGCTTCTTCGGAAAGGGGAAAAGGCCTAACGAGGAGACAGAAGAAGAGGAGCCTACCCCTTCAAAGAAAAAGAAACCCGCATTTAAAAGACTATATCAGGAGTCCTATTTAAAATACGGATTTATTGCAACAGGTGATTCTCACACACCAAGTCCGCTCTGAGTGATATGTGGCGACAGACTCGCAAATGAGGCAACAAAGCCTTCAAAACTGCGAGACCGAGCACCCTGCATTAAAAGACAAGCCATGGAAGAAAACATGAACAAGAACGACTGAAGCAATTAATGACGGCCAAAACAAAATTACGGAGTGGACTGGACATAAGAAACACACTTCGGGTGTCATGTCTCCCATTATCCCTAGATGGGACCGCCTCATTGCTGAGAAAGCTCAAAGGCTCCCACTAATTAAGCATAAGAGTAAGTTGTCTCTTTATGCACTTTTTTTTCTGTGCCGGTCCGTGAAAGTATTGTTTTACATGATACCGGTCCGTGGTGCAAAAAAGGTTGGGGACCGCTGCTTTAGAGGACCTGGTGTGAACAGAAAGAGGACTGAGACTCCAACAAAGCTGAACTGTACTAGAAAGAGAAGCCGGTCCTCTTTGTGATTAACTCACACTGTGAACACAAAAAGAACTGAGACCTGTTTCTGTTGCTCCACCTGACTCCACAGACTCTTCTGTTTCAGAGCTCTGTGGTCTGGCAGCCTGTTCTGCAGCTGCAGGTCTGTAGGTCCAGTCTCATGTGGTTCCCCTGAGTGTCCAGCAGAGGTCAGTGTAACAGCAGAACTACCATGAGAGTCTGTCAAACTGCTCACATCATCTGTCTCTGAGGGCTCTGAGTCCTACAGCTGATAACATTCAGTCCAGCAGGAAGTCCCCCGATATGTGACACAGGTAACAATAACAACATCAGTGTAGGTAGAGAAGATTGAAGCGAGGCCTCTGGACTTGTAGAGTTTTCTTGAAGACGTTTCGCTGCTCATCCAAGCAGCTTCATCAGTTCTAACTGTTTGGTGGGAAACCTGGTTTATATGTGGTTGCAGACCTCAGTGGGTGGGTCTGCATATATCACATTGCTGTGTTTCTCCCTGGGAGTCTGATCCTTCGGGTGGACCAGTCTCTGTCTCAGTGTTGTCATTAGTTTGAAATGGACCAGGATGTCATGGTTGTTGAAGATCCTGCGGAGTTTCTCTGATACTCCTGACACATATGGAATAGAGATGTTCTTTCTCTGCCGGTTGTTGTCCTTCTTCTTGTTGTTGGGGGGTCTTGTTTTTGTGGCTTTGATGAGTGCCCACTTGGGCACCTGTGGCTACCCCAAGTGGGCACTCCTGATGTGGTGTTGCTCCTTCTTCTTCCCCTCTGAGCTGGTTGGTACAGTTTTTGCTCTGTGCTGCAGGGTCCTGATGACTCCCAGTTTGTGTTCCAGTGGGTGGTGTGAATCAAACAGCAGGTCCTGGTCTGTGTGTGTGGGTTTCCTGTACACTCCCACACTGAGGCTCCTCAATATGTACTGTGCAGTCCAAGAAGGCCAGATTGTTGTCCCTCGTGTCCTCCCAAGTGAACTTGATGTTGTTGTCCACTGCGTTGATGTGTTCAGTGAACCGTTCCACATCGTTGGTCTTGATTTTGACCCAGGTGTCATCCACATATCTGAACCAGTGGGTGGGGGTGGTTCCAGGAAAGGAACTCAGGGCTCTTCTCTCCACTTCTTCCATGTAGATGTTGGCCACAATAGGAGACACAGGTGATCCCATCGCACAGCGTGCTTCTGTCTGTAAAAGTTCCCATTGTGCTGGAATAAGTGGTGGTCAGGCAGAGGTCCAGCAGGTCACAGATGTGGTCTGGCGTGAGGTTGGTTCTCTCCTTGAGTGTGCTGTCTTGTGTGAGGCGTCTCCTTACATCTGTGTGGCTTCTGATGTAGGGATGCAGGTGAACAGGGAGGTGACATCAAATGAGACCATGGTGTCGTCTGGGTCCATTCGGATCTTCTCCACCTTGTTCACAAAGTCCTGAGAGTTGTGGCTGTGATGTGGTGTGTTCCCCACCAGTGGTGTCAGGAGTTCAGCCAAGTGCTTAGCCACGTTGTATGTGACTGAGTTTGTGCTGCTGATGATGGGTCTGAGGGGGACGATGAGTCTAAGGGGGAAGATGGGTCTGAGGGGGACTCCTTCCTTGTGAATCTTGGGGAGTCCATACAGGCGTGGAGTGGCTTCCTCAGGATACAGTCTGAAGTAAAGCTTCAGGTTGATGATTTGGTCCTTCTCCAGTTTTTGTAGGTAGCTGACTTTTCTTGTAATTGCTGGTGGGGTCTTCAGTGTCTCATGTGGCTGTGTCACTGAGGAGATCTGTCACTTTGGAGTGCATCTTCAAGAAAACTCTACAAGTCCAGAGGCCTTGCTTCAATCTTCTCTACGTATGATGACCTGGATGACTGAGAATCTTCATCAACAAACATCAATGTATTTATTCTAAGAAGACTTCGGATGTCTGCTGGCAGCTGGTCTGAGGATCAGAGTCGCTGTAGCATGGTGGGGTGATGGCAGAGAGCCTGAACCCCCTTCAGATCAACTGTCAGGAAAAACTCCTTTTAACAAGAAGAACCCTTGAGCAGGACCCTCTTTGTGTTTCAGTCCTCCCCCTGTCTTTGTTGGCCCTGTTTGCTGCTGGTCCCCGTGTTGTCCAGGTTTGTTTTCGTCCCCTTGGTTTTAGTTCAGCTTTAACTCTGAGTATGTTTTTTTGCTTTTTTCAGGAGTGAAGTGGAGCTCAGTGTTTGTAGCTGTCGTGTGGATTCAGGTGACTGCTGTCAGGACCTGGATGGTGTGTCTAACCCCGAGGGCCATACAAACTTTATTTAACCATTTACAGGTCTGACGGGCATCAGGCCCCAGCTAGCTGTGTGCTAGCTTACAACTTTTTCTCACATTTAACGAGGGAAACCGCTAAATGTTCTCCAGTTAGCCAGACCTTCTCACCTCACAGCTGATATAAAGCTGCTCTTCACTCGAGTGGCAATGATGAACAGCAAAAAAACATGGTTTAATCAGCCCCACTGTCTCTGGTTGAACACCGACCGGGCACACAGACGGGCGGCGGACGGCAGCATCAGGTCAGACATCTGAAGGTCGCTCTGCCTTCTTGAAGACTGCTCCATAAGTGAATGAATGTGTAGGAGCCATCTTGCTGTTGTATTTTTTAGTGACAGTGAGTTGTTAATGGATTAATTTGGTCTGGTTGTCACAGTGATGTGTCATGTTTGTGTCATGTGGGTATAGGTGACAGCCAGAGCTCATAAAGGGGGGTTAGTATGTTGAGTTAAAACATGTTCAGTGTGACATGTTGTAATATGTAATGTTGTCTCATTCATCCGGGTCACGTTAGGTCCAAGAGTCTAATTTGAGGCAGCGAGTGGTGAAACATGACATGAAAGAGTCCAGCTGCCTCGATTTAAACTCTGTTATCACACATCACTGGGGAGATGTTTGTGTTTCTGTCTTCATAGGAGGGTTTGTTTGGTCTCCAAACTGAACCCATCAGCTGAACTGGACCAGCGCCTGTTCAGACACTTCACTGATGTTTGTATATAGATGAACAGTTTTCTCTGCTGGATGTTCTGTGTCACCACAGCCACCTGACATGTGGAACTTAATGTTAGATATTCATATTTGTATTGTTTTCCACCTAAATATGTATCTGGTTTTATAACTGTTGTTTATATCTGCAGCCTTGTGAGTTAAATTGTTAAAGATACACCTGCTCCTCCTGCTGGATAAAGCTACAGTTTTCTTGTGGATCAAGTGTCAAATGAAACGGCCTGAAGCAGAGAGGACTGACTGACAACATGCCGACAATCACACAACAACACACCAACCAGACTATGTTACAACACTAAACATGTTTCTGCCATTTTCAGCAGACCAAACAAGGACAGGACAAACTCAACATGTACCACACGGCCACAGGGGGGCGCCAGATACCTTCCCATTCATCTTTTTAAAGGCCTGGACATCCTCCTGGTTTGGACACCTTGTCCTCAGGTGTGTGTCTGTCCAGGTGAGTGTGGCTCAGGTGGAGTTTAAGCAAACTAAGTTCACACAGCAAAGGGTGGAGCACTGACTGCAGACTGCATGGAGCATCCACCTGTCAGCGTCCACACACTGTGTGTGTGTGTTATTTTAATGTGTTTTCATGCTGTGTGTTTATAATCAATACAAATGACTTGCTGTAAAGCTCCTTTTTATTTCTTCATGTTTATGATTAATCGTGTGTATGTGTGTGTGTGTGTGTGTGTGTGTGTCAGATAATCTGATTTTCTGTGATGGTTTTCAGGCAGACAGAGAGAGGATGCTGGAGATGGCAGAGTGAGGAGAGAGAGCTGAAACAGGGACTTCCCTGAGCCTCCATCATCTGCAGGGAGGGAAAAAAACACTCTCTCTCTCTCTCTCTCTCTCTCTCTCACACACACACACACACACACACACTGCCTCCCACACACACACACAGACAGTGCTGAGAGCGAGCGAGGGGCTTTAAACAGCTTCACACGAAACGGAGACAAAGGGACTGTAACCTGCCACGATGGAGGAAAACATGGATGAATCCCAGAGCCAGAAAGGTGAGAGTCATTTCTGCATCTTTATCTCCGTCAGCGGCTCTGTTTTCATGTCATTGTTCTCTCCATCCGTCAGTATCATGGCATCCCTTTGTGTGTGTGTGTGTGTGTGTGTGTGCGCGTGCTGTGGGCACAGAGAAAGAAAATGTCCTGCAGAAAAAGGAGCAGATCTGAGATTCAGTGTGTTTTCTCTGAGTGTTTGTGAGCTGCTCGTCTGAGGAGATGGAGCTGTGAGTGTTGACGTGCTGGTCTGATGCTGATTACAGCTCAGGACGCTGTATTCTGTCTGCGTCCAAGCACAAAGCAGCAGAGGGTTTGGTTGGGTGTGGGACGGCTGGACATGGTAGACACTGGAGGGTCGGTCGAGTTGTTTTGGAGGCTGGATGGACAGACGGAGGGACAGATGGATGGAAGGACAGATGGGTGGATGGGTGGATGGATGGAGGAGGTGGGAGTGGCTGGCTGGGGGGGGGGGTGACAGAAGGGGGGAGTGTGGGGCAAAACCCTGAGATAAAGAGTGAAATGAGAGGGAGGAGGGCTAAGTGGGGCAGTGATTGATGCCTCCATCGGGCTTTTCTTTGTTAGCCTCCATTGTTGATGCTTCACGCTTGTCTGAACGCCTTTCCCTCTGCCTCGCTCGCTGCACCCCCCCCCCCTGTCTGTGTCGCTTTCCCTCCATTTTCTTCATATCTCTCCATCTCCTGCGCTCTCCTCTCTTTCAGCCACTCGGCCTTCCACACTGGATTTTCTGTTTCTCTCTGTCCCTCTCTCTCTCTCTCTCTCTCCTTGTCCCTCTCTGTCTCTCTCTGCTGTCTCTCTCCCTGTCTCTCTCCTGTATTTTGACTCATCTCTCCCCCCTCCACCATCTCGGTTGCCTCCCTCCCTGTCTCTCTCTCTCTCTCTCTCGCCTTCTTCCCTCTCATGTCTCATATTTTTGTCCATTTCTGTCCTCACACATTAACTCATGTCTAATCTCTGCCTGGTTGTGTGTTTGGTTGTGTCTGTTTGTGTCTATTTGTGTGTTTTTGTGTTTTTTATGCCTCCTGCTGTTTTTACTGTTGTTGTTGTTGGCGGTAAAAATGGGCGTGTCCGTCGTCTTCATCACACCTTCGCTGTGACGGCAGACAAATGCAGAAACAGGGCGAGAAGCTCCAACGACGGAGGAGCAGATGACGAGGAGGAATGGAGGATTGTTCAATCATTTTGGTGGCTTTAACTTTTATTAAGGCTGTTTCTATGGAAACAGCGTTATGGTATTGTCTTCTGTTGTGTGATAGGCGGATTCCTGCTTTTTCTGGAAGGAACCTGTTCCAGCCAATCAGAACGCGGAAGGGTTCAGGCAAACATGATTTTTCATTCCAGCCTGTTTTCTCCTTCCTCCCTCTCTCCGTCTGTCTGTCTTCATCGGGTCGTTTTGGCCTGCTCCTCTTCCTCACTGGGCTTTTGATGTAGAATGCTCTCAGCTGACTGGAAGGTGTGTGATGTAACGAGCAGGTGGGAGGCAGCCTCCTGAGCTTCATAATAAACTCCATTAAAGTTCTACATGCACTGATTAAAAGTGACATGAAATGGGGGCGGCCATCTTGTGATGGTGACATCACTCAGGTTTCTGAAGAGCAGCTTGAAGCTCTGCGTGACGACTCAGGTCATCGCCCAACAGAGGCGAAGAGGTGGAGCTGAGCCCCGTCTGTGTCCTGCAAAACTCTAAATACCAACAGGCGAAAGACACACACACACAGACAGGAACAGTGTTGGTACCACACTGTGTGTGTGTGGCACAAGTCTGAGGTCAGGGTTCCTGGAGGTCCTCTGGAACAGGGTCCTCAGTGAGGTCTGGTCATGGTGTGTACAGCATCATGCTGGTGACATCACCATAAACACACTGAAAGGTGCCGCTTCCTCCCTCCATGAACACAGCATCAACAAGGATCTCAGTTTATTTAGGACTCCAGCAGCAGCAGACAGAACCACCAGCAGCAGACAGAACCAGCAGCAGCAGCTGTAGGAACGTGGTGTTTTTAAACAGCAGCAGCAGCACATCCGAATTTTCTACAGGAAGGGATGAAGACCAATATATAAAGTCTGAGCTTCATCACATCATCTGCTTCTCACATTTAAAGTCTTTATAATGAAGCTCCTCACAGACTGTTGGCTTGAAGATATGCAGAGTGAAGATTGATTGACAGGCAGAGCCCCCCCCCCAGCTCCACCTCTTTGCCCATATTAGGATGAAGCAGGTCTGAGGTGGACTCAGGTGCTGCCTGAGCTGACGCTGTCACTGAAGGAGGGAAAACCTGACATCACTCCAGACTTTAATCTTCATTATTTAAAGAGTGACATGTGAAAACATCAGTCATCTGTAATCAGAGTTTATAAGTGGGACAGGAGGAGGAGGAGGAGGAAGAGGAGGAGGAAGAGGAGGAGGAGGAGGAGGAGGCCGTCTGATGACAGAGCCCAGCACACGACAACAGCTCAGACACAAACAGTCTGATGAGTCTTCTCCTTCAAAGGATCCATTTTTATTTCAGCTAAAAACAGAAAACACCTGCTGCAGAGGAAACCACAGCTCTTCCTCTCTGAAGTCTTCATCACATCCACAGAAACAACCCAGCCTTTTTGATGATCCCTGCTGTTTGTCTGTGGAAACGACTCAATCTGAATGATCAGCTGTGTGTCTCCTCACTGACTGCATGTTTGTAAAGTCCTCATTTAGTTTGTCTGCTGCAGCTTCTTATGGATGGACATGATGGAACATCTGGAGAGTCCAGACTGTCAGCTGCAGCAGGTACAGCAGCACTGACACAGATGAAGATCAGAGGCTGACAGACGCAGAGAGATCAGCCTGAGAACATCCTGAACACATCCTTAACACAGCCTGAGAACATCCTGAAAACATCCTGAACACAGCCTGAGAACAGCCTGAACACAGCCCAAGAACATCCTGAGAACATCCTGAACACAGCCTGAGAACAGCCTGAACACAGCCCAAGAACATCCTGAGAACAGCCTGAACACAGCCTGAACACAGCCCAAGAACATCCTGAGAACATCCTGAGAACAGCCTGAACACAGCCCAAGAACATCCTGAGAACAGCCTGAAAACATCCTGAACACAGACTGAGAACATCCTGAAAACATCCTGAGAACAGCCTGAACACAGCCCAAGAACATCCTGAGAACATCCTGAACACAGCCTGAACACAGCCCAAGAACATCCTGAGAACATCCTGAGAACAGCCTGAACACAGCCCAAGAACATCCTGAGAACAGCCTGAAAACATCCTGAACACAGACTGAGAACATCCTGAAAACATCCTGAGAACAGCCTGAACACAGCCCAAGAACATCCTGAGAATATCCTGAGAACATCCTGAAAACACCCTGAACACAGCCCGAGAACATCCTGAGAACATCCTGAGAACATCCTGAAAACACCCTGAACACAGCCCGAGAACATCCAAAGATCAGCCTGAGAAGAGCCAGAAAACTGCCTAAACACAGCCCAAGAACATCCTCAACACAGCCGGAGAAAAGCTTCAAAACAGTCTGTCAGCAGTCTGTAACCAGCCTGTTTCTAAACATCTCCAGTCTGCAGAGCTGTCTGATGTGTGAGCAGGAAGTCACAGAGGTTTTACTGTGTTGAAGACTGAACTGACAACAGTCGCAGACCTGTGTGTGTGTGTCTGTGTGTGTCCATTTCATTACAAAGGCCACTAATAGAATGGGACTTAATGGAGAGCAGGGCAGTCGATACAGATGGACTCCACAGACGCTCAGAGTGCAGCCAGAGCTTTCATTTCATTACCGTCCACTGACAGAGGACAGCTGCTGGGAGAGCATCGCTGTACACACTGATGGTACACACTGCTGCTGGTACACTGCTGCTGGTACACTGCTGCTTGTACACTGCTGATGGTACACTGCTGATGGTACACACTGCTGATGGTACACACTGCTGCTGGTACACTGCTGATGGTACACACTGCTGCTGGTACACTGCTGATGGTACACACTGCTGGTACACACAGCTGCTGGTACACACTGCACCACCAGCTGCAGCCTACAGACACTGGTTCTACAGGTACACACATCACAGCACCATGTGAGGTGTCCTGCAGCGCCCCCTGCAGCCTGTCACACAGACGTTGGCCTGGGCTGGCCTCATCTTCACATGCAGGAGTTCAGTGACTGACAATGTGGAGCTGGAGTCTGATCAATAAACAGCTGACGGCGTCGTCACTCAGGATGACATCATCACTCCTGTCTGCTTAAAGAGGGGGAGGTTCACCTCCTCACAGCAGCAGCAGCTCCTCCAGAGCCGATGTCAGGCTGAGGAATGTGCTGGGAGCTGATGAAGACGTCTTCGGTCCTGTCAGGCTCTCAAGCGTCTCTCCTTAGGAGCAGAATGCTGCTGATTCTGGACAGCCAGCAGGATGTGGAGGTAGCATCTCCTCAGGGTCCAAACCCTCCCCTCCTGTCAGAGAAACCGTCAAAGCCACACCCACACCGCTGCCCTGCATCCAATCAGCTTTCAGAGTGACCTGTTAGCATGTTAGCTTTACCCAGGTGTATCTGAGGAAGAAGGTTTATCCTGAGCAACACGTCACGCCAAGAGAGGAAGGCCTGTGACACCGTTTCTCTCACGTTTCTGGTGCTTCTTCATTTGTAAGGGGCCCCAGGGGGGACATTTTGTGAGATCTCACAAAGGTTGTGGGACTGAAGCTGACCGTGGTCAGCAGTGGTCCCTGTAGAGGCATCTGGTACCCATGGAGCCGCCCAGACTCCTGCAGTTGGTTGTTGATGAACTGAATTAAGTCGGTCAGGCTGATCATTCAGTCAGCAATGTGTGATGACTGCACAATGGCTGCCTGACCAGGGACTTCTTCCAGGAGAATCTTTCAAAACCATCCTGCAGGTTCCCCTGGGGATAGATGGCAAGGGGGGTTTACAGAAAGTAGTCCCATTGTGGATGTTTGACTCTTCTAAAGGCTGTGGTCCTGACACTGAACTGCTGAACATGTGTCTGCTCTGTATGTTTCAGTCTTTCTGTCTGTGGACACACAAGAAACAGCGCCAGGTGGATAACAAACATCAACAATGATTAATGTCATTTATTTACATATTTATTTATTCATACAGCTCATTTTACTGTCGGAATTGTCTCAAGGTGCTTCACATAGACCCAGAGCCTGAACCCCCTTAAGATCAGGAAAAACTCCCTTTAACAGGAACAGACCTTGAACAGGACCCGGCTCATAAGGAGAACCTTCCTGCTGACAGTGGCCGGGTAACCCTACAAGGCTGCTAGCTGGAAATGGGTTCCACATTGATCTGAGCTAGCAACAATGCACTGTGGAGGTGTGAGGCTCAGGGAAACAGTGTGATAAAAACCTTTCTGTCTCATGGTCCAACACAACAGGAAACAGCTGATCGGTCATCAGGATGCTGCCTGCAGTTCACTTACTGACCACAGGTGTCAGTGTTAACAAGCCGACCTTTAACCTGTCACTGCAGTGTGTCATATGACCACAGGTGTTCATCTGTTGCTGCTGATCATAAACTGACGGACAGGAAGGACGGGTTTGATTGGCAGTTAGGAGACTCATGCCCGGGCGTGCCACCACTGTGTGTGTGTGTGTGTGTTACACTGCTGAACTGATCTCAGTCTTAACGGTGCAGTGGGGCTGAACTTGTCATTTTCCATTAGAACAGGCCTTTGACTCTTGAGTGTATCTTCAGGCCACTCTGTGTGTGTCTGTGTGTGTGTGTGTCTGCGTTTGTGTATCTGTGTGTAATCCTCTCAGACACAGTGATCCACACACACACTTACAGCAGCTATGTTGTCTGCTGACCATCAGGCGAGACTCGCTGTTCAAATTGCTGCCTAATGAGCTCTGAGGCTGATTGTGAAAGTGTGTGTTTGTGTGTGTGTGTGTGTTTGTGTGTGATAGAAAAGCACAGCCAGATAACACACAGTGATCACAAACAACTGGAGCTGCAGTTTAGTATCATCTCTTCTCCAGTATCATGTATCAATACACACACAGACTCACACACAGCTTCAGATGTTTCAGATGTTTCAGTGTCACTGCAGTCTGATGCTCAGATGTGAACCGAAGGGTCAGTCAGGATGCTGAGGCCAACAGGATGAGTGTCATCATAAATATAAAATAATTGATCCACGACACAAAAACAAACGTCTACATTATGGCTGCTAACGTGAACAATCAGGACATTGAATCAGACGTACAGTCCTGACAACAGAGACAACAAGAACACGGAGCAGTCAGATTATCACTGATGTTCATTAATATTACATGAATATGCTTTAGTGTGGCACAAATGACACACAACTAGACAGAGGGCAATACGGTCTCCTTTGCATTGCCATGTTTTTAATGCTGAAGATGATTTAAATAAAGTTAAAATGTAAAAATGTTCTAACACAGTGTGTGTGTGATGATCCAGCCTGAGGAGTGTTATATAATAAAGCAGCAGAGGAACGCTGGCTATCAGGTCATCTGAAATTATTTATCTCTGCCTAAACAAAGGAAACACACACACACACACATGCGCGCGCACACACACACTCAGCCTGTCCCACTTTTTACCAGGTCACTGGGTCTTTCCTGCGTTTAAAGCCCAAATGTGGAAATATGAGGATTATAACATGGCTGAAATTCAGGAAGCACACACAAACACACACACAGCTAAAAACACAACTGCACAGTCATAATATAAAAAAGACAACAAGCAGCTTCACACACGCTCAACACATTTAGCACCAAACACCTCCGCTGTGTGTGTGTGTGTGTGTGTCCATCAAATATGCACACAAGGAAACAGCGTTAGCATGTAGCTCAGGAGCATGAACATGTTATTAAATGGAGTCAGTCGGTGTAAAATGGTACCTTCCTGCTGGGCACAGCAGCCATTTTTGTTCCTCACATTCAGCGTGCGCACACACACACACACACACACACACACACTCAATCTGTGTATGTTTCCACAAACGCAGACAAAATGAGATGTCTGTGAAAATGGATGCTGTGTGAGAGAGAAAGTGTGCGTTTGTGTGGCTGTAACACACAAGCCACTGTTGCCATGACAACGCTACAGGCAAAGTGGGTCAGCAGGCTCCTGCCACACCCCGGTTGGCATGGCAACAAGGCTGGTCAATTAAACCTGAGCAGCGCGATGACTCACACACACACAAACGCACACATTTTCTGTACAGCAGGGAGGTGAAGAAGGGAAGCTGTGTGTGTGTGTGTCATGGCTGATCAGGCCGCTGGGTGGAGCTGAGGCTCCTCAGATCAGATCAGCCTCCTCTTTAGCATCAGTTTCTGTTGTTTTGTGTTAAGCCTGACCTGGTCAGCTGTTTGTTTGTTTTTGCTTTTTAATGTTCACATTTTTCAGCCTCCGTCAGTCTGACAGGAGTTTGATTCACTGCCTCTCACAGACATCTTGTGCACGTCCTGGAAGCTGGGGGTCCACAGCTGTGTTAGAAACCTCCGCCTACACCAGCCGCCCTCACTGCTGTGGACAGAGTGTAGCATGCAGCATGCATGCAAACATTCAGAAAATGTCCAGCATACACAGGCAGATCTACCCCCCCCCCCCCCCCCACAATGCACTGCAGCATTAGCAGATGCTACACTTTAGCCATGCTACTCATAATAACAAAACAAAGGCGACAAAAAGCATGCTAGCAATGCTAAACACTGGCTGGCTATTGTTTACGTCCCATATCCAGAACAGGAAGTGTCTGTCTGAACAGTTCCTGACCGTGGATGCTGAGCCCAGCAGGTGGACACTGAGTTTGGAGGCTGCATGTGGCAGGTGACTTAAAACTGGGGCTAATATGATGGACCAATCAGGAAGGAGTACAGTCTGAAGACATGATCAAACAGACATCCTGCGCCTCCTCATGACCCTCCTGTGGTCATGTGAGTGCATGTAAAACCTCCAGGTGGGGGTGGGCGATGAAGGGGTTTGATTGATAGCATGTGTTCAGAAGTGTTGGCTAACAATCACTGTGTATGTGTGTGTGACCCCAGGCTGTAAGGAGTGCTGTGAGCGATGTGTGGGCAGCCTGCCCTGGGCCTCCCTCATCGCCACCATTCTCCTGTACATGGGCGTGGCCTTGTTCTGTGGGTGTGGCCACGAGGCTTTGAGCGGCACCGTCACCATCCTGCAAAACTACTTCGAGGTCATCAGAGCTCCTGGAGACACACTGGACGTCTTCACCATGTGAGTAAGCTCCACCAGAGCCCTGTTTAAATCAGCCCACGCTTTTTCATTTAATCTGTAGAGATTCATCTGTGTTTGGGATTAATTCATTGATACTTATTCTATCAATATTTTTCTGATTAATCAATCCATATTTGGATCAGCTAAATGATGATAAAACTATGAATTTAAAAAGGATTCAGGTTATGAGGACAGAAATCAGACTGAGATCTGAGGAATGTGAAAAGTTACCAGCTTGGGGGGGGGGGCCCGCCCCTTCCACCTCCAACCCAGCTCCGCTCATTATCCCTGCCTTGTTTTTGGCAGCAACACACAGTGATTAAATCTACAGACAACACTCAAGGATGCAGAAAATAAATAAACACTCATTAACCCCTGACACTGTGTGTGTGTGTCCACAGTATTGACATCCTGAAGTACATCATTTACGGGCTGGCAGCTGGATTCTTTGTATTTGGAGTGCTGCTGCTGGTGGAGGGCTTCTTCACCACTGGAGCCATCAGGGATCTGTACGGAGAGTTCAAGATCACGGCCTGCGGACGCTGCCTGACCGCTTTTGTAAGAAAACTGCAAAAGCTGCATAACATCACACCACACTGTCCACAGCTCCTGTAGGGGGCGCTCTGCAGACAGTCTACACAAACAGCAGTGATTAGTGATGTCATCAGAGGTCAGTCAGGTCCAGTATTGATCCTGTATCAGAGCTGAATGTAAACAGACTGATGTCCTCTGGTCTTTCTGACAGCTAAAGCTGAGTTAGCCCATAATACACTAGCATGCTTCTAACAGCTGCTGCTTGGTCAGTTCCGATTAGGACTGATGGGGACAGGAGGTCCTCCCTCCATGGCAGCCGGAGTCCTCACATATATATCTCTATAGGGTTATATATAGTTATAGAATGAGTTTTATTGATTTGAAGAATTGTAAAAAAAAATGAAGAAAAACATGATGACAATGAGCATGACCTTTATGTTTTTGGGCTCCATCCATTCTGGACTGTCTGCAGATCGCCCCCTATAGGACTTCCTGTTCTTGCCGTCACCATGACCCCACCTCTCCCAGTCTGTCTGCTTCCAGTTTATCCAAACACATGAACATGTATGGATCCACCAAGTTACAGAGCAGGTCTCCCTGCTTTCATCTGGCCGTGTTCTGAAGGTTTACTGGGAACTGAAAACACAAAATACACATCAGCCTTTAAAAGGGCATAATATGGATCACATGATACATATAACACACACACACAGTCAGGTGTGTGAATGGTGTCCTGACACTGTCACACTCTCAGCTGTATGTTGCGATTCTCCGTCTGATGTGTGTGTGTGTTTGTGTGTTCCAGCTGATGTTCCTGGCCTATCTGTTCTTCCTGGTGTGGCTCGGTGTGACGGCGTTTACCAGCCTGCCCG
Source organism: Parambassis ranga (assembly GCF_900634625.1). Classification (NCBI taxonomy): domain Eukaryota; kingdom Metazoa; phylum Chordata; class Actinopteri; family Ambassidae; genus Parambassis; species Parambassis ranga. The sequence goes on along the minus strand of NC_041022.1, from coordinate 4,564,899 downwards.
TCTTCATGTACTTCAACGTGTGGTCCATGTGTCAGAACACCAGCTCAGTGGAGGGAGCCAACCTCTGCCTGGACCTGCGTCAGTTTGGTGAGTCTCTCCTGTCCATGTTCTGGTGCCTGTGCTCAGCGGTGAGGTCCAGACTTCCTTTCTTTATATCCTCTCGGGCAGCACCTGATGGATGGAGGAGGCTCTGGGAGGGTTCTGGTTTGGAATCTGTGATTGGCTGCCTTCAGTGTCTGTTGTACTACCAGCAGCATGCTTCAGGGCTGCTGTCCACTGAACTGTGCAGATGGACTCACACACACACAGCAGAGAGGCCGAAGCCATAAAAGCAACATGGAACCTGCAGCTCCTCGAGTGGCCACCTGAGGCTGAGAGGAAAGGTGATGTAAGCCAGGGGTGGAGCCTGAGATGGGCGAAGTCTGTGTCCGCAGGCTGAGGTCTTTGTGCTGGTAGCTCAGTGTTTACAGATGACCTCACTGTTCTCCCACTGACCAATCAATGAGGCATGTGAGCCTGACATCACCGAGAGGAGCACGAAGAACCCGACTTAGTTTCTCAGTATTAGAATAGAATAGAATAGAATAGAAATACTTTAATCATCCCAAGCTGGGAAATTTTGCAATTTCCTTATTGTTCCAGGATGAAACGACATGTTGGATGATGCTGAACAGTGTTTTATCGGAGTTGGAGAAACAGCATGAAATGATACACAAGTAGCTTAAAATGTGAATTAAAGGACCAGAGTATCATCATGAATGCTGTGTTAGTCATACACCACAGCATCATGTCAGTGAGAGGAGGAGGAGGAGACCACACCTTCCTCACCTCTCTGTAGTGACGTACAGACACTAGAACTCCTCAGGTCTGCAGGTCTGGATGATGCCTTTGTAACCTAGTAACAATAAACAGAGATTATTTCTGTTTTAACATTGAGGTGTGACTCACTGTTTGAGCCTCTAGTGGACACTGGAGGAACTGCAGGTTTTGGTGCTGCTGCTTGATGCAGACTAATAACTGCGATGTCAGTTCTGTCAGTTTCACATCCAATGTACATATGATCATACACTGAGACATTTCACAGCCTCCAGGAGAACACGAAGAAGACCTGAAAGCAGCTGATCTTCACTGGTGGATTTCAGCATGGCTTCTTGTTGAGGCAGTGCTTCGATGTGCTCCTGTACATCTTCATTTTCTCTGCATCACCTGCTTACTGATCCGGCTCGTGTCCTCCTGCTGGGAGACAGCAAGTTCATGGCCACGCACCAAAATACCAAACTGGCACATCGGATGGAAAAACCCGTGTGTGTGCGACGCAGGTGCCAACGTGCCGGCAGAAAGCACTGCAGTGTTCAGAGTAAGCAGAGCAGAGAGGAAGCCATGTCACAGACACAAAACACAAAGCAGGAGGCTGACATGTTAACACTAATAATAATACATGACATCAATAAACATGAAGGTCAGATTGATTCAGTCGCCATGAGGGTTCAGTTTCATAATGATGAGGTGATATTTCACATGATGTAGTCGCAGCTCCGTCCACCATGTTGTTCCCCACTATGGCCTCATGCAGAACAAAGACACAGCAGCAGTCTCTGCAGTGCTGCCACCTGCTGTCCAACAGTTCAAACTGCATCCAGGCTCCCCTGACAGCAAACTCACTGCAGCATCTCTCAGCCAGAACACACAGATGAATGTGGGCTTTGTGTCTTTCAGGAGCTGTGACCATCTCTGAGGAGAGGAAGGTGTGCACAGGATCGGAGAAGTTCTTCAAGATGTGTGAATCCAATGAGGTGAGAGGCCGGGTCACACTGTGAGAGGGCGAGTCATCCCATGAGAGGGCAAGTTATCCTGTGATAGAGTGGGTCACCCTGTGAGAGGGCGGGTAACCCTGTGAGAGAGTGGGTCACTCTGTGAGAGAGAGAGTGGGTCACCCTGTGAGAGAGTGGGTCACTCTGTGAGAGGGCGGGTCACCCTGTGAGAGAGTGGGTCACCCTGTGAGAGAGTGGGTCACTCTGTGAGAGGGCGGGTCACCCTGTGAGAGAGTGGGTCACCCTGTGAGAGAGGGAGTGGGTCACCCTGTAATAGAGTGGGTCACCCTGTGAGAGAGTGGGTCACCCTGTGAGAGAGTGGGTCATCCTGTGAGAGGTTGGGTCACCCTGTGAGAGAGAGAGTGGGTCACCCTGTGAGAAAGCGGGTCATCCCATGAGAGAGCGGGTCACCTTGTGAGAGAGAGAGTGGGTCACCCTGTGAGAGAGCGGGTCATCCCGTGAGAGGGCGGGTCATCATGTGATAGAGTGGGTCATCCCGTGAGAGGGCGGGTCATCCCGTGAGAGGGTGGGTCATCCCGTGAGAGGGCTGGTCATCCTGTGAGAGAGCGGGTCATCCTCAGAGCCCCCATCCCATCCTTAGTAACACTGCTGTGTGTCTGTGTGTGTCACAGCTGGACCTGACCTTCCACCTGTTCGTGTGTGCGCTGGCAGGAGCAGGAGCTGCAGTCATCGCCATGGTGAGCACTCTGATTTCTGATTGGCTCTAATAGTGCTGAGAGTGGATGAACAGAGAAGCTGCAGACACTGTGTGCCTTTGTGTGTGTGAGTTTGTGTGTGTGTGCAGTGTGTATGTGTGCAGTGTAACAGTAAAAAACATGGTGATGATGATGTAATCACATAAACAGTGTTGTCCTGGGTCTGGTCAGCAGGGGGCAGCAGAGCTCCGAGAGCTGCAGGGAGCAGCTTTGATGCTGATAATAAATCTGCAGAATGATACCTCTTATGTCATCTTAGGCACCTTATGTTCATTTGAACATGGAGCTACAGGTTTAACACCAGTTGGGGGCAGCAGAGAGCAAACACAACACGCTTCATACAGTCAGGAGGAGCAAGGTCTCAGAGGCCTACAGACTCTGATGTTCTGTGATAAAGCATGAAGACGAAATACCATCTGTTTTTAATAAGTTACTGCTTCCTGCACTCTCTGAGTCTTCCGTTGCTGTGGGGAGCTGTCACAGTCCATGGATAAAAATATCTACCAGCAGCTACACGATCCATGATACAAACTTATTCTGTCCAACAGCTTTTAGCTAACCATGCAATGCTACAAAGCTAATGTGTGCGATTGCGATAGCGATGCCATAACATTAGCTAATGTTGATGCCCCTGCAGGGCTAATGTTGATGTCCTCATAACATTAGCCCCTGCAGCCCCTGCATTAGCCCCTGCAGGGCTAATGTTATGGACTAATTCATAATGTTAGCTGATACAAACAACAAGCTAACTAATTTAGCAAGCAGATCAGCTGTGGATAAAGTCTGTGATTGAGCCCGCCTCTGACTCCTCCCCCTCAGGTCCACTTCCTGATGGCTCTGGCTGCTAACTGGGGCTACCTGAAGGATGCCAGCCGGATGCAGAAGTACGAGGACATCAAGTCGAAGGAGGAGCAGGAGCTGCACGACATCCACTCTACGCGCTCCAAAGAACGCCTCAATGCCTACACATAAACACACAACCACAAGAAACGACACACACACACACACACACACACACACACCTGTCAGACACACACACACACACACACACACATGCCCTGAAACAAAGCTGAGGATAACACATAGCATACACAACAAAGAACACACATAAACAAAGACATAAGTGGAAATTAAAGATGAAAACACACACACACACACACACACACACACACACACTTGTGTCTGCAGCAGGCTATTGGCTGCTTTTATTAACCCTACGTTCAAAAATTGTTTCTGTCAAAAAACGTGTGAACATCAAATGTCCAAAATTCAGGCTGAAATGCAACAAATCCAACAAAAACATCCAGAAACACACGTTTGTTCAGCAACACAACAACAACACAACAACGCAAACCAAAAACAAAGACCCTGAAGAGCCCAAAGACGTTTGCTTTAGTTCGACCAACAGCCTGCTGCAGACATGACGGTGGCGTCAGAGAACTCACCAACCTGAGGGGTGTCAGTGTACGCCCCCACCGCTCCGACAGCCCTCACACAAACACACAAACACACACACATAGATGTGACTGAATGGTTGTGTTGTGCAGGCAGTGTTGTTTGGTGGTGTCATGCTGTGTTGTGTCGTTTCACCACACTTTGATGAGAAGAGGAAGTTTGTGCCTCCCCGGTGCAAATGGGTAGCTTTGCCAAACCCCCCCCAACCCCCACCCCACCCCACCCCCACCCTTCACCGTCGGCCTGGTCTCATTGGCTCCTTATTCTACCGTTGATTGGTTTAAAATATGCAGATGAAGTGATGTCATAAATTTTCCAAATTCTCTCTGTGATCAGACTCAGAGCTTAAACTGGGATTAAAGACCCCCACTGGTGAACCAGGGCTCAGTGACCCCCCCCCCCCCTCCTCCTCCTCCTCCCTCTTCATCCCCAGATTGTATAAACTTGTGATTCGTCCTCAGAAACAGCACATCCTAGCAGCACAAAGTCTTTTTGTCATAACTCATCAGTCTGTTGAAAATGTTTTTTCTCACTTTTTAGAATTTTTGCCACATTTTTATCAGCGTTTTCTGTGTGATTTTAAGCACTGAGGGGGTTAAACGGGCGGTGTTGGGGGTGGGGGGGTGGGGGTTATGTCACATATTCATGTGTATTTCAGTGGTTCTGCACACACACACACACACACACTCATCATGTCAGACTCTTCTTTAGTTTGACCAAACATTGTCGACTCGTTGGTTGTAGAGTCAGGTGAGTTCTGGCTGAGGGATGATGGTGTTAAAGAGCTCGTCAGGAGGTAGAGGGTTAATTAAAAAAGGTGTGAGGAGGTGCTGAAGGAGCCAGAGAAAGGAAGAGGTCCAGCAGTGAGATGATGTTCCAGCACATAAGCTAACAGTTTGTTCCTGGTAATGTTGGAGGAAGGTGATGATGATTCTCTATCTGCCAGTAGAGATGGGATTCAGGTGGTGATGATGTCAGTATGAGACTACCAGCACACACACACACACGCACCTCCACCATCACTCTGAGCCATAATTTACTTTTCACCGATGACATTTCACTATTTTATTATCAACTTTTAATCTTTGAAACTTTTTAAATGTGAATCATTTAATTAGAGAAGAAGTGTGTTTCTTTCAGTGTGGCAGTGAAGCTGCACCTGCATCAGCTCTGTATAAAGATATTCATATATGTGAACCAGGTGAGGTGAGGTGAGCAGCCGGGAGGACGACTTCCTGTCAGTCAGAGAGTCTGCAGGAGGCGGCTCAGTCCCAATGTCCTGAGCCTGCGCTCCCCGTGCAGAGCTGCCTCTGCACGCACACACACACACACACTGATGTCCTCTGATCAAACCACAGCAGAGGATTTGGGCCACTGTTAGGTTTTCTCATCTCAGAGGTTAAACAGTCAGAACTCTGAGACAAGCTGCTGACCTGCAGCTCAGCGCTCAGTGTCCCTGTCCTCCTCCAGTGTCCCCTTCCTCCTCCCCTGACCTGCAGCTCAGCGCTTAGTGTCCCCGTCCTCCTCCAGTGTCCCCTTCCTCCTCCCCTGTGTGTCAGAGTCAGGTCTGAGCTGGGCTCTGGTGCTGTGTGTGTGTGGTGCACAGGCAGCTGAATGTGATGAGGGGTTTGCTGACGGAGGGAGACTCCTGCAGACTCCGGTCCTGCTCGGGTGCGTCCCGGCTGCATACAGTCAGTATTTTTAAGGGTCTAGTTTTACAGTAACAGTATTCTATCATTTCATTGCCTGACAATGGATGTCTTGTCAGTGTTTTTAACCTCAGATAAAAGAAAAAAATAGTTTTTTGTGCACTTATTGACCATTGTGAGCTCTCTCTCTCTCTTATTCTTGGTGTGTAAGTGCATTGAGATCCCCCGCCGTGGGGCCTGTGTATAGTCTTGCAGCATTGGTTATAATCTGAAGAAATAATGATGAAAACGAATGAATTCATAATAATGAAGATAATCTTATACTACAAAAAAAAGACAGTGAACCTAGTTGTTGTTTGTGGCATGGTTATGCATTCAATGGTCATCATTTTAATGATTAAAGTAAAAAAAATCCTTCCTTTCCACTGGCGCTGTTCTGCTGTTTTTGTTTTCGTTTCCACGGTGTGCAGTATTGCAGTTCCTGTTGCTAATGGTGTTGCTAAGCTAGCTTGCTTGCTCAGTTGTTTACCACCAGAGCAATATATTGTAGCAGTTTGACTAAAATCGAGACGAGAAATCCATCCTTTCCATTCCTGGCGTACAAGTGCATGACTCTGATTGCTGATTGTGGTGTTCTGTATTGTTTCTCCCAATAAAGCGGATTTGCAGATGTGGTGTAATGTATTGCTCTGGCCACCCCCCCGGCTCACACCCTCTCTGCTCGGGTCTCTGCTTGTTTGATCTCTGCTGTTTACAACAAGCAGAGCCACTGATGCATGAGTAAAGCTCAGTGTTACCTAGCAACAAGCTCAGCCTGCACAGCTTGCAGCCAGAGCAGCACCATCTGTAATGGCTGCTCCCATTCCAGCTACTTCCTGTGCAGGCTGAAGGTGAAGAGGAGGCCCGAGGAAGAGGCTGTGAGCAGCTCTCCATTTGTTTCCTGTGAAGATGAGTCTGTGTGTCCACCCTGCGTCCTCCCTGTCTGACACGGACTCACTGTACCGTTCCTAAAGCGTGATCTCCGGCCGCCTGTGAGCCGCTGGGCCGGGCGCCGCAGGCCCAACAGATCCTCTGTGCCTGAGTCACCTCGGCCCGTCGTGAACTGAAGCGCAGATCCAACAGCTGATCAGCGTGTCTCTCAGATTCATGTGTCCTGACAGGTTGGACGTTCTGGACGTTGGAAGTCTGTTTTTCTGTCTCTCCATAGTACTGTAGACTTTTTGTACTTCACTCTGGTTGCTTAGTAGCAGGCTTTATCTGATTCACTCCTCCATTTTTGTACATATCTGTGCCAACAGCTTGGGCAGACAGTGGCTTTTTTTTATTTGTAAAGACATAAACTTGCTTGCATATATAAATAAAATGAAATAATACACTTGTGTACTTGTTAATAAGGGAACAGTCTGAGTTTGTGTCTTCATTTCATCCTCGCTGACATGACGGCAGGTATGTGCTCACCTAACAAACACCTGTGCAGCTCACACATCTGCACTGATGATCAATATTTACCTGATCACACATCTGCTCTTCTGTTTAATATTTACCTGATCACACATCTGCTCTTCTGATCAATATATAAATGATTACACACCTGCAGTTCTAATCAATATATAAATGATTACACACCTGCACTTCTGATCAATATTTACCTGATCACACATCGTGGTGTTCATCACGGAGCTCCTCCTCAGCAGCCCTGTGGCCTGGATCTGAAGGTGTGGCTGAGCAGACCCACATGAGACACGAGAGCTCCCTCTGCTGGCTTCATCCAGCCATTACACCTGTGGTTTGTGTTGATATTACGTACAAATATTTATTTACAGTTTTTAGGCAGACGTCAGAGTTGTTATGAAAGAACAACCATACACACAAATGTGTGTCAAACATCAACATCAGCGCCATAACACCAGCGCAGGGCGAGTTCTTTTTCCTTGCGCCTTTTACTATGGGTTTAAGGTACGGGTGCTGAGAGCGGCCAAAGTCGATGTGTAAACATTCAGTGTTATCACCTGTTGGCTGCCTGATATTGTTGTAATTCTGTTCCGTTCTGACGTAAATGTTAAACTTGAAGTGTAATAGTATAAAATAGTAATTCCAGTTTTTGAGAAATTAAAAGCAGCCCACACTACAGAGTAAGACACATCTTCAATTGCCAGACGAGTCGCTACTTAGCTAACTGTAGCTAACATGAGCTAACTTTCGCTAGCAGCTACAGACGCTGAGCGGCTGAGTGCGTCCAGCAGGCGGCTGAGCCCCGAACACAGCCCGGTGAGTCCGTTACCAGCTAACTTATTTGTTAAGTGTCTGTTGTTCATTTTCAAAGTGTTTTTATAGACAGAATGACGGTTCTGTCACGTTGTTGTCACGTTAAATATGATAAATATGCAGCAGTCACTCCTCTCTCACTGAGGGACCGTCAAGAAATTAGGGACGTTTGAGGTTCTTTTCAATCACTGTCATGCAGATATGAGTGAAAACTACAAGAAACACAATTATGTATTTAGCATACATACATTGATTAATACTGTGTGATCAATTCATGATCCAGACATATGGATAACTGCAGTTTTTGTAGCTTTCATGTCATGTTATGTATTTTAAAATGTTGAATTGTCTTTGAAATGGATTTTAGGGGCTTTTTGAGATTTACATAAAAAATGAACAGAAACTTTTAAAAAAAGTTACACTTAATATACATATAAACCCCCTTAAATCCAATTAAAAGAGATCAAGATGTGAAACAAACAGATAGAAACTGGCTCAGAGTGAAGCACACTGTGGTGAGATCATGTCTGTTCAGCTGACAGCGACTGCTGCGGCTTATCTGTCTGAAAAAAGGAAAGTGTACATTTTAATGAGCAGATGTTCTGTTCACCTTTCAGCCACCTGAGGGAGCTCATGTTTTTTCAGTCATATTTTCAGGCTGAACTGTGAAACGGTGAACATGCAGAGTGGCTAATATGGTGTCAAATGCTGTGTTTGGCACAGATGCAGCTCAGTAAGGAGACCAATCCATCACACAGTCAGACTGGAAACACAGGTGGAGACCAGGAAGACCTGTGCTCCACCTGAACACAGTGTGTAGTAGTTCATTCAACGAAACCCTTTTTCTACAGTGTTTCTTCCTGGACTCCAGTCCTCATGTTACAGGTTTTTTGGTCTCTGACTTAAATGATGCCCAGGTTTTCATAGACCACATCACTGAGACGGTCTTCTGCGTCCTCTGCTGCTGTCGCACTGGCAATATCACATGAAGACAAAGCAGGGGTGGCGTTAGGAGATGACGAGCGGCCAGAGGATGGTGCCGTCTTGCAGACTTGAGCATAAAGGTGGGCGAATGGGTCGGGCTTGCTGTGTGTTTTCTCAGGGACGTTGTCATTGGCTCTCAGGGGCTCGTTGTAAATGGGTTCATCGTCTCCAAAGCACCTCCCCTTTCTCTGCACGGCGGCTGCTTTGTCCTGGTCTGGGCTGACTTTGTCATAAACCTCCGCGTAGACTGAGTCCAGCATGTTGATACTGAAGGTGGGAACAGAGGAAACGGGTGTGATGGCTTCTTTTGAAGCTGGCGGTTTAAGTGGGAGAACACTGGCAGGGTCAACATACAGAGCTGTGGTTTGCTGGGCTTTGACTGCTGATTGGATGCAGTCAGCAGGGTCGGCATATATGCCATCTGATTGACTGCTGTAATGACCTGGAGAGGGGCCGTCCTGCGTGGGGACCAGTGGGAGTGGCATGAGTGTGATAGGAGCCGGTGGGGCTGACCCACTTTCTGACGGTCCAATCAGATCCTCCTGAGATGGGGACTTCCTGCCGTGCGTCCTCAGTTTGTTCTCTAGAAGGGAGGCCATGCTGGTCATGTCGGGGATTTTGGGGAGAGGAGAGTGAACCTGAATGATGGACGTCACAGCTCGCTCGCTGTTTTGGGTTGTGGCAGAAGAAGTCTTCAGTTTGATGGTGCTCTGAATCAGCGAGAAGACTCTCTCAGCCTGCTGAGTTTCAAAGATGAAAGTTCCAGGACCAGAGGTGCAGCGGCGGCCTGCTTCGATGGTCAGCACCATCTGGAAGGAAAAGAACAGAACCCATCCACTGCCTAACTGTACCAGACTTTCCATGTGGAGGAAACCTCCTGACCCCTAGGGGGCGCTCTGGAGACAGTCTAGAATCATCAGGTTGAGTATAATTCTGGATTTTTACATGTTTTCTAATCAATAAAAGTCCCGTTATATAACTATCAGTGACGTCACCAGGAGCCTCTTCCCAGCATCCTCCGCTTTGATTGGACACCTCAGCCAGCAGCAGCAGAGCCCCTATAGAGATAGATATGTGAGGACTCCGGCTGCCATGGAGGGAGGACCTCCTGTCCCCATCAGTCCTAATCTGAACTGACCAATCAGCAGCTGTTAGCAGCATGCTAGTGTTTTATGTTCTAACTCATCGGTCTGTTTACATTCAGCTCTGATACATGATCAATACCGGATCTGACTGACCTCTGATGACATCACCAATCACTGCTGTTCATTCAGACTGTCTGCAGAGCGCCCCCTACAGGAGCTGTGGACAGGAAGTGGACAGGCTGTTGTAGAACAGCTCTGTCTGTACCTTATCTCTTCCATATCTTCTCAGCAGTTCGTACGGCCATTCTCTGATGATGTTCTTCTTCTGCGTTTCTTTCAGCAGCAGTGACTCTCGGCCCACCTGTAGCCAGTACGACCCCTGCAGGCCACAGCGTGTCGCTGCATCAGTCCTTTGAATCACCACCCAGAAATCTGTGACTGGAAAGAAGGACGTCATTTTTTAAATGATCACAAAGCAGAAATATGAGAGACATGCGCTTTGACAGAAGGAGACCCGAGGACAGTTGGATGACGGTGGGATGTGAAGATAGAAACACAGAAATGTAAGTGTGGAAAAGAAGAAGTGAAAGGTTTACCTTCATCTGCTGAGGAGTATATCTGGTTCTCCTCCATGTGAAGCTGAGCTGAACTGGAGCCTCCCTCCCTCTGAGAGACCGCAGCAGGGTTACAAACACACAGTGACTTAGTGTCTGGGTATTAAGGGGTCAGACGTCTCACCTGGAAGGAGCTGTGACATAGTTTGTCCACCCAGTCCACACACTCGTCTTTGAGCGCTGCAAACACCATCGTTCTGTCCTGAGTCTCCACACAGAAGGCCGACATGTTCTCCTGAAACAGCACAGGAAGTGGCGTGTCAATCAAACTGCTTGTGATGCATGATGGGAACATGAAGCAGAGCGGCTGACCATGGGACAGGCCTCGGCATTAGGGGGCAGTCTGAGGACACTGATCAGCTCGGACAGTCGCACCACCTTCAGCTTCCTGTCCCCATGAGATGGGTGGTGCTTCCTCCCCCCGGTGCCATGATCTGCTCCTGCAGCGCCTCCTACAGGACAACATGACGGACACGATTTAAAAACCTTTAAGCTCAGTTCACAGGCTGGTTTGAAATGTTTGGCAAAAAGCTGCAGGTCAGACAGAGACTCTCTGAATGTTGGTCATGTGACTGCTGCTCACATCATGGCTTCCTGCTGGCTGCTGAGGAGGACAGGATGTTTGTTTTTACTAAGTCTGAGTTGGAGTGAACTCTTTATTTTTGGAGGATTTTAACTCAGATGTGTAGATTAACGTGGTTAGGATAAATGATAATATTCAAGGACCATCAGACAGTTGAGTCACATGACTCTTTCCTGGCCATGATGACATGTATCAGAAAGACACCAGGAGGTTTAAATGCAGGTCCACTCTGTAAGCTGACATGTAATTACAGACAGAGACACTAGAGGTCAGCACTTCCTTGTAGATGTCTGCAGCTGAGGCTGCTGAGGCTTCTTCGACCACCCGGGACACCCGTCCTTCTCTCTGTGGTGGACAAACGAGCCCACATGAACACTGTACACTTTGCCTCTGATCATTAGAGCTCACGTTCACTGTAAATTAACATGAGGTCTGAATTTGGGACAGTCTGAGCTGTGTCCTTCCTGTCTTGTACTATTGACCTAGAGGTGACAGGAGAGGACAGAAGGAAGTGTCCTTCCTCCGCCAGCTGTTGCCATGGTGACCAGTTGAGACACTTTCAGGTCAGCTCTCTCAGTTGGGACTGTTGGAGTGATATCCTGCTGTGTCAGTGTTCGTCACACACACAGTTCTCAGAGCCATGCTGTAGTGTCACGGCTGATTCAGGTGCTCTCTGTCTCTGTCCGTGCATCATGTTTCTCTCTCTAAGAGTCTTTGTGTCACTCTTTGTTCTCTGGATTATTTATTTTGTACAGTATACATACAGAATGTGCAGAACTGAAGCCTGCACGTGAGCTCTGATGACCGGATGCTTCCTTACATAACATCATCACCATTTAATCCCCAAATGCGCTGCTCATGTTCTGCTGCTGATGCATACATGACACACATCCACCAGCAGCACCGCCCAGCATCCACCTGTGGGCTGTTTCCTTATGATGCTCCGTGACATAACATCTGATCACGCCTCGTCTCAGGCAGAGTAACACAGTTTTAGTTTTAAGCCGGCAAACGCTCGAGTTTCTAAACATGCTGCACAGGAAGGAGGGTGTTTGTAAAGAGGATCTCAGCCTGCTGGACGTCATTTCAGTGAGACATCACCGGTGCTGAATACATGAATGCATAAAGAGATGCACAGTCCTGCTACAGACGCTTAACTTCTCTGTTTTATCTGAACACTGCAGATGATACTGAGGTCTAAGCAGCCCATGATGTATGCACAGGAAGTAAGGGTAGCATTAGCATGCATTAGCATGGGGGTTGATCTTTTGGATCTGGGCCACACATTGGTAGGATGGTTCTGTACTGTACCTCCCATGTCCTGGATCTCCAGGCGGCCCACTCCACTGCTGCTGTGGGGAAACAGAGACAACCACACCGGCTTCCATTTCTGACGGAGACAACAAGAGGTTAAAGTTACGATGGGTCACAGTCATTGCTGCTTCTCCTCATGAACGCTGTGACTCTCAGTGTCAGCCCTCCCTCCTGTCAGACATCAGTCACAGCATGTCACATTCAGGTCAAAGGACAGGAAGGAGTGACCTCCACACCCCACCAAAATAAAAGGCAGGTCTAACAATAACATAAGAACACAATGCATGTTCCTGGTGATGTCAAGCCTGTGACTGTTGTCTGTAGTGTTCCAGGTGGCTGACAGGCTGCGATGCTGTGTGAGTCAGGGCTGTGTAGGAATGTGAGGTGTGCAAACTGTGCTGTGTTTGAACTTGTTTATTTGGATTCCTGGAGCCTCTCTGAGCCTCACACAGAGGAGCTGGGGTGACGCTTCGTCTTTCAGATAACTGAGGAGTCTGAGAGAAACTGCAGAAAATACCATGTGTACACAACTCGGCTACATTCCAGAGTCATCAGCGTCATATTCAACAGTTCAGTATTAAATCACTGAATTATTCAGTTTATAATAAAGCAGCCTGACAGTGTGTCTGTAATCTGTCTTTTAGTTCAGTTTAGCCTCACACTGCTGTCAAACGTGTCTCTATTATCACAACATTTCTCCCCCACAGGAAAAACCAGGCGGCTCCTGTGTCACACGACGGCCTCGCAAACACTCACAACAACAAGGTAAACCTGTGTGTACTTACTTTGCCAGCTTTGTGCGGTTGGAGGTAAAGCTTCCCTGTTTTAGTGTGAGAGTCCATCGAGGATTCAGACAGACGTAGGAGAGTGTGTGTGTGTGTGTGTGTGTCATGGTGAGCAGTGAAGGTGGGGCGTGACCTCAGGTAAACATTCGTGAAACATGATCCTCACCTGGAGCACACACACAGACACACACAGGCAGCAAAGAGCAGAGGACAAAGTCCAGCACTGATTCAGTGTGTCACATTTACACATCATATCTGAATACATTCACACACAGCAGTGTGTGATCATGATTAAAAATATTTTTTATTATATTTGTGTAATACACTACAACTAGTACAGTAAATGTTCCTGACAGACGTGCAGCTATGTGCGGTAAGGCTCGCCGCGGTAGCTGCTCAGCTCCTACTTCCTGCCGCTCCCTGGTGGAGCATAGGATCCACTCCACAGACCAGCTCCATGACGAGAGGACATCAGAGCTGGTCCTCACTGTGAAGCTTTGCTGGTTTAATCACACTGAGTCAGTAAACACATCACAATGGAAGCAGCTTCTGTACCTCAGAGACAGGAGGAACAGCAGGAGAGCTGCTGCGGCGGACTCCTCCTCAGCCTTGATGCTGCTGTACCTTGTTGATGGTTGTGTTTGTGTTTTGCGTGACGTTGCTGCTTCCGAACATGAATGATCCAGGACGACACCAGGCTGAGAGAGCGGCTGCAGAAAAAGGTCACTGCTATAAATATAAAGAGGATCCTGGTTTACGTGTACAGGCAGTAAACCTGCTGCTGTGTGGTCAGACGTCACTGCCGTTTTCAGAAGCAGCACGGCGTGCACGCAGAGGTGCTTCCTGATCCCAGGAGAGCTGTTACAGATGGCTGTGTGAGGGGAGGTGAAGGGCAGCAGAGGAAGACCTTTCTCTGGGGAAATTTGCTGCAGGCCTGAGTATTGATCCCGTTTGTCCATCTGATGCTGTCCATCAACCACAAGGAGACACAATCAATTCAGATCTACTGTACTTATGTATGGATCCACTTAGGAAGATGTGGCCACAAATCTGTGCCAGGGACTGTTGCTCGTCGACCTCTGTGTGGTGAGGTCACTGAGGGTTCAGAACTTAATGTTGGCTTAAGGTCAGCCTGCTGTGGAGCTCTGTGTTTTATTAAACTGCTTTCAGTCCTCACCAACAAAAGAGGCACGAGTGAGAGGGTTTTTAAGACAAGAAGCGCTGAGGGATGAAGGTGCAGTTCCCTCAGCGTCCACTAGAGGCTGGCTTTATGGCCTGGTACTGACACTGTGGCAGAGCTCTCCTCCTCAGTGAGTGTATGTTAAATCTTCTGCCTGCCTGTCGGCCATTTTCTTGGTTATATAGTTCACTTTACAACAACAGGAGCCAGATACAGACAGTATAAACAGACAGTTTAAACTCTCGTACTGTGTGATCGCACAGCCGTCCTTGAGTGTCATGAGTGATCTATAAGCACACCAGAGCTTCAGGGCGACAGGCTGTTTGCAGCGCGCCCAAACCTGTCAACACATATTCTCCTGAATTAGCTGTCGGCTGCACTCATTAATTCATCAGAAGAGTCGACGTGAACACAGACACATGAAACTCAGAGGACTCCACGCAGAGGTTTCCTCCCTGTTAAATGAAGTCTGTGCTGCATCTTTTGAAAGAGCAGAAGAGTTCTTGTAATGTCTGTGGCTGTCAGAGCAGCTCACGCTGCAGCTCCTCCATGACTTAGCCTCTTTTTGCTGTGTGGAAATGGGACGGGGAGTTCAGAGACTTGCTGACGTGTTCTTCAGAATTAAGGCCCGGCCTAATCATCCCGATCCCGGCGGCAGGAGCCCTGAACTGTCAGAGCGCTGCTCAGGACGCAGCCGTCACAGATGGGCCTCTGATGGACTGTAGGATGTTAACATACCTTTATAATGAAGCATGATCCATATGCTGTAAGGAGGTCAGCAGGATGGAACGTAAACAACAGATGTCAAAAGGTAAACTGACCCCAATTCTACATTTTAATTATCATGATGTGTACGAGGGGATGCAGCTGTCAGTGCAAACGTGGGTCATCATGTATCACTAATGAGAGGAGAACCGCTCCGTCACATGACCCAGACTCAGAGTGCAGCTGATGGTCAGAGCGTCTCTGTGAAGCTGCGTCTCTGTGTCCTAACGAGTGAGAACAGCCAGCACCTGGGTCCAGCTAACACCTGGTTCACCCAAATATGGGCAAAGAGGCGGGTAGAGAGTTCTGTGATGTTTTTACACACATCCCTGTACAGCAGCAACGGGGAGCTAGATCCTGAATTACTGCTGAGGATGTCCAGAGTGTGTTACTGAAATAATGTGATCATAATGTAATGATTAGTGATGAGTGTGTATTGATGAAGAGGGACAGCACACAGAGCAGAGGAGTGTGTTAACCTGATCTGTTCAACATCTCACTGCCAGCTGTACCATGGCCCAAATGAGGGTCATCCCTGCCTCAGAGGAAAGTCACCTCCACACACACCCACGCACATACACCACACACACACACACACACACACACACATGCTGTGTGAGGAGCCTGCTGTGTGCTGAATGTCTGTCTAATGTATCCTGACTGCTTTTTTCTTCTGGCTGAAGCTTCACACTCACAGAGGATGATGGATGCTGCTCACTAACCAGAACCAGGATTAAACTAACACACTCGTTCATGAGTGATCACACCACGCAGCACGTTTGTGTGTCTGTGTCTACAGCAGTCTCACACAAATCTGCCAGAGAAGTCAGATATTGTCTGACATTAAATGTGGAAGTGTTGTTTGTTGTTTGAGCAGCTGTGGCGTCCAGCAGAAGACTTTGAGTACTGACCGATGCACCTGTGCTGTTTGTGTAGTTCGTGTGTCTGCAGCTCGTTGTGTAGTTTGTGTCTGCAGCTCGTTGTGCAGTTCATGTGTCTGCAGCTCTTTGTGTAGTTTGTGTCTGCAGCTCTGTGTGTAGTTCATGTACCTGCAGCTCTGTGTGTAGCTTTTGTCTGCAGCTCTGTGTGTAGTTCATGTGTCTGCAGCTCGTTGTGTAGTTTGTGTCTGCAGCTCGTTGTGTAGTTCATGTGTCTGCAGCTCTGTGTGTAGTTAATGTGTCTGCAGCTCTTTGTGTAGTTCATGTGTCTGCAGCTTGTTGTGTAGTTCATGGGTCTGCAGCTCTGTGTGTAGTTTGTGTCTGCAGCTCGTTGTGTTTCTTAGATGAGTGTATACTGTATTTGCTGGTTGTGTGTTGGCTGTAATCTCATGGTGCGTTCATGTGCATCTTTTTGACCCTGACCCAGGACATGTGGTGCTCTAGCGCCCCCATTGGTGGACTGATAGCGTGGCTGATGTGCTCTATAACTGACAGGCATGCTCACACAGCATAAAAAGGTGAAGCCAAGAAGGTTGTAGACACACAGCTGTAGTTTTCACTGTGATTCAGGATGATTGGGTAAATGTGGGTATCGGAGCAGCTGGGCCTCCTGTGTGCTGTCACCTGAGGCTCCCTGCTCTCATTTTACTTCCAAACATGATCCTTAGAGAGTCCAGCATGTGAGGCCTGATGTCGGCTGTAATCTCATGGACGGCTGTGATCCTGCAGATGTTTACTCTAAGAGGAAGGAGCCAGGCTCACCCATCCTGACTCCACTTTGCCTTAGCTCCCAGCGTTAGAGAAGTTTTAGTAAAGTATCTGTCTGACAGGCTGCAGTCATCCATGCTGGATTCACTGAACAGATCTGTACAAGGAGTGACATGACGTCCTGCGAGGGGGGTAGTGGGACTGCAAAGGTATGCTCATTTTCTCCTCATCTTCACTGTGTCGTCTATGAAAGCCTTCCAATGATTTCTTTTGAGACATTCTCTTTAGATACCCGCAGTGGTCACAAACTCCCACAGCTCCATCTGCCAGGCTCCAGGCTCTGAGCTGGTGTCGAACCAGGTTTGGTTCTGACCAATCAGAGTCCAGTCAGGAAGTGCTGTCAGTTCTGTGTCTGTTGCTTCATGAAGACTTTTCTGCTTTGATCAGTTTGTTTCAGTCAAAGTGACTTTATGCTCATATTGTCCTCACAGAGACACAACAGTCCTCTACACACATGCTAGCTGCTACATGCTAGCTGCTACTTTTTGTCCCCTCTGGGCTCCCATTAAAAAAATCCTTGGATCACCCCGATGAGTCTCGAGTCATTTCGTTTATAATCCTTACAGATTGGTTCAGACAGTGAACAGTGTGTGCACCATCCTGTGCACATGCTAACAGGTTTTAAGACTGCTGCACTCTAGTGGTCAGCTTTAAGGTCACATGTTCACAGTGCTAATGTGCTGATGCAGTGTTTGTCCGGATGGGTTACAGCAGGACGAGCTGACAGGAAGACGTTAAAAGTTTCACAGCGCTTCGCTGTAAGCTAATGTCTAATTCATGTCCTGAACATTAGTGAGGGCGAGGGCCTGAATGACAGCAGCGCAGAGTGCAGGCGTCACACCAGCTCCTGCACACACACACAGGTCTGCAGGCGGCGATGTTCCAGAGTTCAGCTCCTTAAAACATCGCAGAATGCACTGCAGGAAGTTAGGATACAGCATATCTGAACAGCTGTTCTTCCCATTACACTTTGCAGTGTAACACAATCCTGTCGACTCACAAAGATGGAGTTTGATCTCAAAGCCGGTGTGGTTTTAATCAGGCCTCCCTGGTCGATCCCTCCTGCTGCAGAGCATTACTGCCATGAAAATGAACAACCATCCCCTGTAACGCAGCAGGATACACACCTATTGAAAATAATGTGACAAAGTACACAGCAAAGCCTCAGCTGCTGTAATGATGGCTGCCTCCTTCGAAGCTCAGCGTCCTCAGCCTCAAAGTTTAGAGTCAGGATGACCTTCAGTCCGGTCAGGACCGCTCTGACAGTCCGATGCTCTGATGTGAACTTTGACTGTTTCACAGAGACGCTTCATTGACTTTATTGCTGATGTTTAACATGGAGGCAGCCTCTAGTGGCCTCCGGAGGACCTGCATGTTTTCTGTTTGTTGGAGTGGATGATTGTCAGTGAGGTTAAAGAGCAGCTGTTCATTCTGTCCTGCACACAGTGAGCTTGTGATCAGTGCTGCTCTGTGTGTGTTTGTGTGTGGCCCTGAGGGCCCGTGGATGTAAAGCAGAACTTTAATCAGCTCCTCCCACGCCTCCTTTAGCCACATATGGCGCCATGTCATCAGCCGGCGATCGGAGCACGTGCGACTGTGTGTGATGCTGCCCATCAGAGCGGAAAGAGCGCGCGCAGATGGAGGAAGCAGCACAAGACGCAGGGGAAGGAAAGGTGGAGTGGAGTGGGAGCTGCGTGGGGACGGAGTGGAAGAATGCGCGGGTGGGTGCAGATTTGATCCGGCTCGCTGAGCTCTGACTTCAGATGCGCTCCAGCTGGAAACAGTGAGCGCGCTGTCGCTGATTGGCTGAGCCGCCTGACACTCATCCCAGTCCGGACCGGTGGGCGGGTCTGTCTGCCCCCGTGCCTCACGAGGGCACAGAACGAGCCCAGAGCAGAGTCTGAACAGCTGGCGCGCGCTGCGCTCTCCAGTGAAGTGGTCCTCTGCGTGATGCGCCGCTGCCCGCTGCTGATGGCACCGCGCGCAGCGCCCTGAGTTCGGAGGAGACTTCCTGCTGCGACATGGTTCTGACTGCTGCCTGACCGCGAGCGCTGACAGCATCCAGAGGCGCGTGGAGGAGGAGCGCAGAGGCGTGCGTGCCTCCCGGGAGAGATGAGGAGGAAGAGGCTGTCCGCGGCGGGAACTCTGTTCGCCCTGAAGCTGCTGCTGCTCCTCAGGTAAAAAGTTCCTGTCAACACACACACACACACACACACACACACACACGTGTGGAGGTCCGCGCTTAAAGGGGTCAATGTGTGACTGACATTGATCAGACCTGCATACTGTCGGATCAATGAAGATGATCTGCACAGTGACGTCACCGATAATGCAATACTCTATCAGCTGGTCCTGAGTGTGTGTGTGTGTCTGTGTGAGTGTGTGAGAGTAAACTCTCTAGTCTCTAGTTGCTGAATGTGTGACCACGTGAAGGTGCAGCCGAGTGTGTCTGCATGAGTGTAACTGCAGTGAATCACTCAGGAGGATGAAACACAGTGTGTGATGTGTAGTGTTCTGCGTGTTTGTAATTAATTTGTGTGTTTGTGATGTTGTGTTTGTAATGTTGAGTGTGTTGTTTGTGATGTTGATTGTTTTTAGTGTGTGTGATGTGTGTTTGTGTTGTATTCAATGTGTTTGTGATGTTGTGTACAGTGTGTATATGATGTGTGATTGTGTTGTGTTCAGTATGTTTGTGATGAGTTTGTGTTTGTGCTGTGTTCAGTGTGTGTATGATGTTTGTGATGTTGATTGTTTTTTGTGTGTGTGTGATGAGTTGTGTGTTTGTGATGTGGATTGTGTTTGTGTTGTGTTCAGTATGTTTGTGATGCTGTGTTCAGTGTGTGTGTATGTTTGTGATGTTGATTGTTTTTAGTGTGTGTGTGATGTTGTGTTCAGTGTGTTTGTGATGAGTTGTGTGTCTGTAAATGGTCTGTGTAATGAAGTCTTTGTGTGTGTTTTATTGTTTTATTGATCCGCTGTGTGTTGATGAGTGTGTGAGCTCATTCGTGTGGGTCAGTGCGTCCCGTGGAGGGATTTAAAGGACTTCCTGTATGTCCATCAGTCTCTGACATCAGCTCGATGTCCTGAAAATGTGTCCGTCACCTCTGAGCTCTGATTGGTCTGCTGTCCCTTCATTGGTGGATCCGTTCCAGGTCGTTTCCAGAACATGTCCACAGAAAGATGTCGTCAGACGTGTTGGAGACGTCTTTATGGGCTGAATTTGAGGATTCCATGCCATGTTGGCACCGTCTGAGTCCACCTGAACTCCCAGTATCTCACCAACCTCTGAGGATATGAACAGGAAGTGTCAGAAACTGAAATTCCTCTGTTGTCCACTAGAGGGCCATGTTAAAACTCTACAGGAGAAATAATCACGTTAACAGCCTGCTACAAATGCTGATTGGTTTGTATTGACTATAATGTGGAGTCATTTGGCGCCTGCTGCAGGAGCTGATGACGCCTCGGGGTCATCTGCAGGTGACGACGCTCAGCGGGGGCAGACGCAGACGCCGTTCTGTTGAGGAGCGCTGACGTCTGACGCCTGGGTTTGTCTCTGAAAGGCTGAGCAGCGTCCTCCCTGAAGGCCGCTCGATGCCTCCTGATATTAACACCGCTCTCTGTTCTGTCATGTCTCCTGCTGTCGCTCATCCTTTATTAATGAGCCAACTTTGTGTGCCAGCACTAAATTTAACTCTGACATGCTTTGCTTATTTTAATTTTAGTCTGGAAACAAAAAGTGGCTCCTCCAAAGTTTGGGGCCGAGCTTTAGCGTACAGAGCGGCTGAACGGATCAGATCCTGCTGTAAATCTTCTTAGAGGGTCATGGATGGATTCAAAGACAGAATTTAACAGGCTTACAGCGGTTCAGCAGAGCCAGGCTGGATCTGCCTGCAGCGCGCCGCTTTCCTCCACTCTGTTACTATCACAGCGCTGACACAGATACTCCCTGTGTGTGTGTGTGTCTGTGTGTGTCTCTGTGTGTGTGTGTGTCTCTGTGTGTGTGTGTGTGTGTGTGTGTTGACTGTGTGTCTGTGTGTGTGTCTGTGTGTGTGTGTGTGTGTGTTAATGGACCGTGTATCATTGGCTGTACATTGCTGTGTGTCTGTGTTTGTCTGTGTGCGTGTGTGTCTGAGTGTCTGTGTGTGTGTCTCTCTGTGTGTGTGTGTGTGTGTGTTGACTGTGTGTCTCTCTCTGTGTGTGTCTGTGTGTGTGTCTCTCTCTGTGTGTGTCTGTGTGTGTCTCTGTGTGTGTGTGTGTGTTGACTGTGTGTCTCTCTGTGTGTGTGTCTGTGTGTGTCTGTGTGTGTGTGTTAATGGACCGTGTATCATTCGCTGTACATTGCTGTGTGTCTGTTGATATTAACCCTAATGAAGCTGGATGGATTTACGTTGTGTGTCTCAGTCATGTGACCAGGAGAGCTGAGGTCTTTCATTTCATTTCCATAAGTTTGTTGCATTATGCAGCGCGGCGTGCTCACAGACAGACTTGTCTCTCTTTAATGTTTTAGTATTTGCTTTCCTCACTCCATTCCAAGCCTTAGCCAGCTGGCCTCACTTCTCCAGGCAGATGAAGATAATCAGGTGAAGTGTGAAATAACGCACTGTCTTTTAAAAGAGATTCTGATGACCTGTGCGCCCTGGTATTAAATCATTCTGATTATTGGTGGGACTGTGCCAGCCAAGACATGGTGTGGATACTTGTTGTGTGAGAGGAGACAACCTGGTAATGTGTTGAAGAAGTGCCAGTTTAACTGGCCTGTTTACACCGTGTTAAAGATGTTAAGTTACACATTATTCAGGATGTTAGGCCCTGTTCACACTGGAGAAAGTCAGTCCAGCTAGAGTAGGAGTGAATCCAGATAGTCTTTAAGCTGGATACGTTCACACCTATTTTCAAATCTGTTTTTTTTTTTTTTTTTTTTTCTTGTCCCGTGTTGCTCGTTCCTTCTTTTGTTTTTTTTTTTCCAGTTCAAAAAGCAGTTTATTCCTTTGTAGCCCTGTGGAAAATAAACTCTGGGCAAAGCTGTCGTAGTTTGACGGTTGGTTACATACGACTTTTGTACGCGACCCGGACACTGTCCCTGTGAACCAGAAGTATGACGTCACTAGCGGGATTCACTAACTGGATTTTCGTTCAGACCTGAGCCAGATGTAAGCCATGTTGTCAATCCGGATATATCCAGATACGGCCCGAATCCTGCCAGATTGATTTCCCCAGAGTGAACGGGGTCTTACAGCTCAGAGTGACAGCGGGTGTCGTCCATCATGAGCTTCCTGCCTTCTCCTCAGCTCTGCTTCTGTGCCTGTCTTTGGATTAATCAGGAGTTTGGGGAAACTCAGACGCTGCCAACATGGTGATGGTCGGAGCCCCTACAGACTCAGACCCTCTCTCCAGAAACCTTTGAGTTTATGAGCATTTGTCCTGCACAGACTCCATGTTGTGTCACATAGCAACACAACACACAGCTTCCTGTCAGACTATACACATAACATGCTAAAAACAGGAGCAGCAGTGTCATCAGAGGGAATTAAAGCTCTGACTGCTGGTCAGCAGCAGCTGGCCCTGTGTGTGTGTGTGTGGGAGAGAGAGAACAATAACATATGGACAGCTTTAATAGCAGCCATATTGCTGCATGAATGAAATCCACCAATTGCAGTGGAGGCTGAAGTGTGTGTGTGTGTGTGTGTGTGTGTATGTTGTTATGCCACATGACAAACATGACCAAAAGAACACTTGTTACTGCTAAAGGAAACATGTGGCTGGAAAGCACAGTTAAGTGTGTGTGTGTCTGTGTGTGTGTGTGCAGTCTCCTCACTAAGTGAACATTTGGCTGAAGGCAGTGGTCGACCCCGTCCCTGTCGCAGCAGCACCAGGCTGTCCGTGGCTGTAATGCCAGAAATCCCCTGGGGCTGCTGGGAAATGTAGTGTTCCTGATGTATGCGTTAATGCAGCAGCTAATTAGTGCGAACAAGTCCTGTAAGGGCACATGGACCACAGAGAGGCTGGACACATGTGAGCTGGACAGACAGAGGTGATCAGATCAATGTAAGGAGGACAGGCGGAGGTCTCTGAGCTGCGTCAGCGAGGACAGACGTCCACATGTTGAAACATGTCCTGACCTTAAGTGACCTCCTTCTCCCTGTCCTCTCGGTTCTGTCTTCCCCCTTGTCCACTTTGTTTTTTCTGTCCTCCCTGCCCTCTGTCCCCCTGTCCTCCTTGTCCTCTGTCCCCCTGTCCTCTGTCCTCCCTGTCCTTCCTGTCCTCTGTCCCCCTATCCTCTCTGTCCCCCTGTCCTCCTTGTCCTCCGTCCTCCCTGTCCTCTCTGTCCTCCTTGTCCTCCCTATCCTTCCTGTCTTCTGTCCCCCTGACCTCCCTGTCCTGTCTGTCCCCCTGTCCACCTTGTCCTCTCTGTCCTCCTTGCCCTCCCTGTCCTCTCTCTCCTCCCTGTCCTCTGTCCTCCCTGTCCTCTGTTCCCTCAGTCCCCTGTTCCCTCTGTCCTCCCTCTCCTCCTTGTCCTCTCTGTCCTCTGACCTGTCTGTCCTCCCTGTCCTCTTCTGGACATAAACATTCAAATGATTCAAACATGTGCTTACACACATCATGACACAGTCGGCCCTTCGTGTTCTGAGTGTCCGTGGTCCCTGTTGGTTCTGTCCTGTTTACAGGTGCTGGTTCAAAGCTCTTTCACATGGTTAAACAGCCGGCAGCTGTCTCTCTGTCCCTCTGTTCGAGTACCAGTGTTCCTGCTTTTGTTCCTGCTTTTGTGTATTAATGGACCTCATGGCCGTTTCTGAAAAGTTGAAGCACTTCAGCTTCTCCTCTCCTGGGCCGTGGAGCCTGGCGGCAGCAGCTTCTCTGTCCCTGCTCACCCTGCTGTCCCTGCTGTCCCTGCTCTCCCTCCTTTGAAATGCTGCTGCTCAGGCCTCCAGACACTTCCTCCTCCTGTCTCCCGCCTTCTGTGCGCCCGGCTCTCCTCCCCACTGTTTTCACTGGAGCTGGACTCATGGCACCAGCTGTTCACTGCAGACGGCCACACTGCCACTGATCTCTGTCCTCACCTCAGGATTTCTGTCCTTCTGTGTGATTCTCTCTGATCGTAGTCATGAATGTGCTGTTCGCAGCGATCAGTGAGAACACATCGACCTCTGAGCATGTGACAGGAGCTGAGAGGGTTAAAGTGTTGGATCAGTGGTGATGAATTAAATCCTTCTTCAACAGTTGAGGGTCTGAGCAGCGTCCTCTCCTCCACAGGTCTGGAATAGTGGCTTCCTATGTGAGTTTCTTTGAGTGCAGCATGGCGTGCTGATGGAGGAGAGGCGTTACATAACAGCCGGGATAAAGCGAGGTCTCCTCGGCACTCAGCGAGGCCAGATGCAAAAGGCCTCTTCTCTCTGTCTCTTCGCGTCGGCTTCACAGGGCTGTTTTGTTGCATAATCAGAGAGCTAGTTATAAATAATTCTGTCAGCACTTCAGACCTCTCAGACGGGGCCGGGCCTTTTAGCGTCTTCTCTGCACAGAGCAGGTGATCTGCTGATCCTGGATCCTGGGGGAGCAGCGCTGCAGTCTGGAGGATCCTGCTCTCCTGTTGCTGTGAGCTGAAACACTGTCTCTGATCCACAGTTCATCAGGTGGCACCAACATCACCGGAACATCACTATCTAATATTAGATCTTCACAAAGCTAGCAGCTATAATTAGCATCACAAAAATGTTATAGACATGCTAGCTGCTACTAGCTAGCTCCTCAGCAGCTTCTCGTTGCTTCCGCTTCTCTGTGATTGGTTGTAATTAGCTGATGATGGTGAGTTCAGGGATGTCTGGACTGTCTGCTCTGGTCTCGTGTAGACCGTGGTGGTTTATGTCTCACATCACAGCACAGACTGTGAGACACGTTGGGCTCAGGCCTTCGTGACGTGGCAGCAGAACAGTTGCATTCATACGCCACATGATTCATGATGATGATGCTTAAAGCACCAGCATGCCTGTGCACAGAGCTCAGGGCTTTATCATTTCATCTGTTTATATATTAATATTAGTGTTCTATTTTCGTCTCGTCTCGTGTCACTGAGTGTCTTCTCCGCTCTGCACCTTCAGTGCATCCATCATTCCCGCCGCTGGTGTTGGCGGTGCAGATTCAGACTGGAAATGAAGAATTAAATATATTCAGCTGTTGTCTTTACGTTCCGTGTCAGCAGCTCTGGATTAAAAGCTCGTCCATTATTGATAAGGATCGGATGTTACGCTGTGTCGCTCTACATCGCCTCCTGTTGTTCCCCGTGTTTGGAAGGAGGAGGAGGAAAAGATGGAGCGCTGCAGCGACCTAAGCAGCTTAGCATCTGATCCAAGATGCTGTAAGCTGACAGCTAACTGTGCCAACCAGAGAGGAACCCGTTAGACAGAGAAAGGCAGATCAGATGATGGAGTGCAGGCCGCTGGTGTCATGGCCGCTGGTGTCATGGCCCCTCACAGTCACAACCTCATGTTTTGAATGTTCTTGTGTTTGCAGCTTCTGAAGCGTCCCAGTGAGTCGTCTCACAGTTGACGATGATCGTGTTTAAAGATGGAGTCCTCCTCACATCACATGGCCTGCTAGTCACACTGTCAGTAGAAGTATTTGCGTTGCAGTAGTACTCAGGCTTTGGTGTGTGGTGTGATATTAGTGTGAGCTCCAGAAGCTGCGCCGTCATGTTGCTGTAGTAACCACAGCAGTTGTAGCTGTAGCTGCTGCTGTTGTAGTTAAAATGGTGGTCACAGCCATCGTCGGTTTTCACAGAAGTCATAGCTGCATCAGAGGCTGCAGCTGTAGTAGGAGGTGTGGTTGTAGCAGTGGGAGTCACAGGTGTAGTCAACACTACACACTGTAACATTTCTACAAAGATCAGCAACAAACAGACTGAACATCACACAACGAACTGCAGCACCTGTGTCCTTCTACACACACAGACACACACACATGATGCAGAGCATGACTCACACTCATCCTCTGCTGACAGACTCCCTTAGACAGCAGACAGAGTGTGTGTGTGTGTGTGTGTGCGTGTCTCAGTGGCCTGTTTCTGTGTCAGTGCTCTCTGGCCGAGGGCATGGGGGGCTTGTATCGCTGCTGAAAGAGGCGGTGCTGCAGTCATGCTGACATGGGAGCAGATCCATGTTTGTGTTGAAGGCAGTGTGTGCAGTGAAAACAGTCACGTTGTGTGACGGGCTGCAGCTCATCTGAAATGAATGAGCGGCGTCTCTGTGGGTCTCTGTGCCGCTGTGTGTGTTTGTGTGTGAGTGTGCTCAGAGGAGGTTAAATGAGTGATCAGAGTAAACAGCCACTCTGCTCCTCTGGACGCCGCCTGCTCACTCCCTGCTGGGCTACACACACCAGCCAGATCCAAATGCCAGAGTAAAGGCTGAACTGTGTTTGTGTGTCTGTGTGAGACCCTTGTTCTGAGTTATTTTTGGATATGTTCCCTCTCATCCAAACTAGCAAACACACATACACACACTGTAGTTTCAGGATCATCAAGCTTTACCTTGGCATTTAGAAGCTAGTACCCAGGAGGAGAGACACACACACACACACACACACTCTGCTGTCGAAGTGAGTCTGTCCACAGATGAGGATGGAGTTTGTTGTGTTTTCTGTTTCCTTTGTCATGCTTACAATCACATGTGGACAAAAACTCAGACCTCGCTGTTTGTGGGTTACTGCAGTTGTGTAGCAGGCGTCACACACAGCTGGATTGTGTTGATGTCCAGAAGAACACACTGTCGATGGCCCCGATGTGACTCAGACCTGTCCTGCTCGCTGTCAGTGTGATGGTTCTGTCCTCTGGGTGCAGATATCAAAGCTGTCATGACTGTCAATAATTTGTGTTTCAGTCCCGCACACACACACACACACACACACACACAGCCGTCCTGCTGTGTGTGTCTGATGTTTGTCTGTGTGTTGTTTCTGGCACAGTGTGGGCCGCTGTAAGGAGCTGGACAATGCTGCGAGGATGCGGCAGGTCCCCATGTCTCCCTCTGACTTTCTGGACAAACTGATGGGGCGGACGTCTGGATACGACGCCCGGATACGACCCAACTTTAAAGGTAAACAGCAGGTCAGCGTCACCTCGCAGGAGGAGGCAGAGCCCGCTGCAGCACATATACTCACATTTTATATAACGGAAGAGCTTCACATCAAACATCGCAGACCAACACTGACCCCTGTGGCCACGAAATGAACTGCAGTCAGCGTCCTGAGTGTGGCAGACTGAGCTCCAAACTCCTGGGCTGCTCTGGTCACCACACCACACCCACCACATGATTTACCACTAGCTTGTGAGGTCCTACGAAACGCTAGTCAACAGTCATGTTCACTCTATGAACTTGTCTCATGCTGAGCTAAGCTAAGCTAACTGTATCTGCAGCTGCATTGAGATCTGACAGTGTTTGAACAGCATCAGCTGATGACATCATCTGTCCCCACGCTGCGTTCAGGTCAGACCTGAGGTTGGATGAATCAGATGGTCGTTGCAGGCTGTAGCTCTGTGTGTCTGGGCTGTTTAACAACAACAACCACAACTACACACTGTGTTTTCATCAATTTTATAATGACCCCAAATGTCCCTTGTGTGTGTGTCTGTGTTTTTAAGGCCTTGGCTCTGTGCTGTGGCACACACACACACACACACACACAGGATGCATGTTTAATTGTTCAGCACAAATGAGTGCTGCAGCCCCTCAGGCTGGACTAAGTAAATCTCAGCAGCCGGAGGACAGAACGTAGAAACGGATCAGCCTGCAGGACACAAACAGTCCTCCATGATGCCTTCAGTGTTCATGAAGTCTGATGAGTGTGTGTTTGTCTCTGTAGGTCCTCCAGTCAACGTCTCCTGCAACATCTTCATCAACAGCTTTGGCTCCATTGCTGAGACGACCATGGTATGTCTGCGGAGCTACACACACAGACAGACACACACACACACACAGATGAGTGTGGAGCCCCCTCAGCCCTCTGATGAGGACGGTGTCCTTTGAGTAGTTTGTGATGTTGAACAGCAGCATCAGAGGGACGGAGTTATTCAGGATGTGGTCGGGGATCACACCGTGAAGCTACAGCAGGAAGACAGAGATGCTTCGACCTGTGAGCCGACAGGAAGACGTTTGACGTGCAGAGACGGTGACAGACGGAGACAGAGATGAGAGGAGACAGACAGGCAGACAGGAATAGCAGATGTGCTGTGAAGACGTTTACAGACCCTGACAGCAAATACTGAAAGTGACATGAGGGGGGTCCAGACTGCACACAAGCTGCTCTGTACCAGGATATTATTCACACACACACAGACAGAGTGTGTGTCTGTGTGAAAGTGTCACAGTGAAAAAGCTTTTTATTGTTGTTCTTAACCTGTGAAAGTCACAGCGTTCCCCTCAGAGTTTAGCTGATCAGGTGTCTGACCAGACCTGAACTGTGTGTGTGTGTCTGTGTGTTTGTGTGAGCTCTGTGTGTCTCTGTGTGTGTGTGAGCTCTGTGTGTGTGTATCTGTGTGAGCTCTGTGTGTGTGTGTCAGCTCTGTGTGTGTGTGTGTGTGTCAGCTCTGTGTGTGTGTGAGTCACAGCAGTGTGAGTGATGCTGTTCCTTGATGAATATTCAGCAGTTTGGTTCATCAGTCACAGCTCAGCACACACAGGCGCTCACTCACACTATCAGCTGATCTCTGATTCAAACAGCAGAGTTCATGTTCATAGACTGACAGAATGTAAACGTGTGTGTGTGTCTGTGTGTGTGTGTTCTGTCTCTGTAATTAGCAGAGCTGCTTCTCTGCAGATGGATGGACAAGTGGACGGATGATTGAAGTGACAAGGTCTAAGTGCTTTCTGCACCGCTGGGAGTTCT
Organism: Parambassis ranga; assembly: GCF_900634625.1. Taxonomy (NCBI): domain Eukaryota; kingdom Metazoa; phylum Chordata; class Actinopteri; family Ambassidae; genus Parambassis; species Parambassis ranga. The sequence goes on along the minus strand of NC_041022.1, from coordinate 4,536,116 downwards.
TATGTCTTATGACGGATGTTTGTGTGTGTCTGTGTGTGGTGGTGTGTTTGCCTGCTGAGCATGAACTGTCACGACAAGTTTCAGAATGTACGATGTTGCTTTCAATTGACTTATTATTTATCAAACTCGCATGAATTTGTTGTGGGGGTGTGTGTATGAGTCTGTGTGTGTGTGTGAGTGAGTCTTGATTGTCGTTATGTTGAACAGTGTGTGTGTGTTGTTGAACAGTGTGTGTGTGTGTTGTTGAACAGTGTGTGTGTGTGTTGTTGCACAGTGTGTGTGTGTTGTTGAACAGTGTGTTGTTGAACAGTGTGTGTGTGTGTTGTTGAACAGTGTGTGTTGTTGAACAGTGTGTGTGTGTTGTTGAACAGCGTGTGTGTGTTGTTGAACAGTGTGTGTGTGTGTGTGTGTGTTGTTGAACAGTGTTTGTGTGTTGTTGAACAGTGTGTGTGTGTTGTTGAACAGTGTGTGTGTGTTGTTGAACAGTGTGTGTGTGTGTTTTGTTAAACAGTGTGTGTGTGTGTGTGTTGTTGATCAGTGTGTGTGTGTGTGTTGTTGAACAGTGTGTGTTGTTGAACAGTGTGTGTGTGTGTGTTGTTGAACAGTGTGTGTGTGTTGTTGAACAGTGTGTGTTGTTGAACAGTGTGTGTGTGTGTGTTGTTGAACAGTGTGTGTGTGTTGTTGAACAGCGTGTGTGTGTGTTGTTGAACAGTGTGTGTGTGTGTGTGTGTGTGTGTTGTTGAACAGTGTGTGTGTGTGTGTGTGTGTGTTGTTGAACAGTGTGTGTTTGTGTTGTTGAACAGTGTTTGTGTGTTGTTGAACAGTGTGTGTGTGTTGTTGAACAGTGTGTGTGTGTTGTTGAACAGTGTGTGTGTGTGTTTGTGTTGTTGAACAGTGTGTGTGTGTTGTTGAACAGTGTGTGTGTGTTGTTGAACAGTGTGTGTGTGTGTGTGTGTGTGTTGTTGAACAGTGTGTGTGTGTTGTTGAACAGCGTGTGTGTGTGTTGTTGAACAGTGTGTGTGTGTTGTTGAACAGCGTGTGTGTGTGTTGTTGAACAGTGTGTGTGTGTGTGTGTGTGTTGTTGAACAGCGTGTGTGTGTGTTGTTGAACAGCGTGTGTGTGTGTTGTTGAACAGTGTGTGTGTGTGTGTTGTTGAACAGTGTGTGTGTGTGTGTGTGTGTTGTTGAACAGTGTGTGTTTGTGTTGTTGAACAGTGTTTGTGTGTTGTTGAACAGTGTGTGTGTGTGTTGTTGAACAGTGTATGTGTGTTGTTGAACAGTGTGTTTGTGTTGTTGAACAGTGTGTGTGTGTTGTTGAACAGTGTGTGTGTGTGTTGTTGAACAGTGTGTGTGTGTGTGTGTTGTTGAACAGTGTGTGTGTGTGTTGTTGAACAGCGTGTGTGTGTTGTTGAACAGTGTGTGTGTGTGTGTGTTGTTGAACAGCGTGTGTGTGTTGTTGAACAGTGTGTGTGTGTGTGTTGTTGAACAGTGTGTGTGTGTGTGTTGTTGAACAGTGTGTGTGTGTGTGTGTTGTTGAACAGTGTGTGTGTGTGTGTTGTTGAACAGCCTGTGTGTGTTGTTGAACAGTGTGTGTGTGTGTGTTGTTTTGGTCGACCAGTTGACACAGACTGTTTCTGGTGGTTTTGGTTTTGCTCTGCTTGGCCTGTGGAGGAGTGATCGGTGCAGGTGTGCTTCAGATCAGCTGTTTTATCTGAGTTATCTCAGAGCGACCGCTTTATGTCAGTGTGAGTGTGTGTGTCCTGCTCCACCTCTGCTGCTCCACCTCTGCTGCTCCGCCTCTGCTCCACCTCTGCCTGTTTCACAGGTTTAGGGGACTCTGTCTCTGCCATCATGGCGGTGGGTGAAACGTTACACAGGGTTGATCCAGATCTACTTGTAGTCTGTGACGGAGCTGTTTCAGTGGAGATTGGTGGAGCTGCTCAATACATTTGATTGACTGATGGAGCCCGGCCGGTTTCCTCTGGATCACCCTGCTGGTACGCAGCAGTGTGAAGATGTCTGATCCTGTACCAGGACCTGTTCCTGAACATCTGTGTCCTGGGTGAGTCAGGTTCAGACCGTCTGCTGCACCTCCGTCTGCTGCGCCTCCTTAAACAACCCTCGTTCAGGGACGATCTGATGATTGATCCGCTCTGACAGTCAGAGGAGAAGTGATGGAAACGGGGGAACTCAGCCACAGGTGTGACCCGTGCTCCGGATCTGACAGGGTCGGGCCTCATCGGTGCGTCAAAGCTGCCAAAGCCACAAAGACGTGCGGGCGGAGGCTCAGAGCCGCAGAGATCCGTCCACACAGGAGCAGCCATATGTCACATTAGGATTAGGACCTTCCTCTTCTCACCATCTGTCTGCTCATCTGCACACAGACCCGCCGTGCTGACATAACCTGCACATCCAGCACACGCCAGACGGGCTGCCAGCATCATGGCGGCCTGTGAGCAGCTCAGGTCAGCTGACAGATACTCAGGGTGCACTATAGACGTTAGCTCTATAGAACTTTGAGCATGGTTCCTCTCGTTCAAACATATTCAGAAAACTTTATTTGTCCCCAAGGGGCAATTTTGACGGTCAACCGCATGAGCAGTGACCCGACATTTCTTCTGAAGGATTAAGTTGATAAGTTTGATTACAGTACACGTGGTAACATGATGGAATTTTTTTCATGGACACCGAGGATGAGGGAGGAAAACAACAGATACGGAAACATATTCAGATTGAGCTGATGTTCAGTCATGTGATTATAATGAGGTTTTATTTATTATTCATCTAAAAGTACTGGATTCCACTGATTTAGTCATTATTCAAAGTAGCTTTTAATATTCATGTATTTACAGGTCATATTTATTTATTATTGTAAATATTTATTCATTCAGTTTTAACATTTATTAATACACAGATTGTTAAAATCATATTTTATGACGCACTTTTCTCCCACGCTGTTTGAGCATTACATCACTGCATGAAGGAAACAGAGAGCGACAGATTCAGAGTTAATTTATCAAACCACACACACACACACAGACACACACACACACAGGGCTTAGAGCCAGGTTGCTTCTCTCTGGCTTGTTCTACACGCTATCTACCATAAACAGATTTACTACTGTTAAAGTCTCTCTTTTCATTTGTTCACTCAATCTCTCCATCCCTGTTAATCCACTCGCTCGTCCCCTGTGTGTGTGTGTGTGTGTGTGTGTGTGTGTGTGTGTGTGTGTGTGTGTGTGTGTGTGTGTGTGTGTGTGTGTGTGTGTGTGTGTGTGTGTGTGTGTGTGTGTGTGTGACAGAGCAGTGTTGATCTGCCTGTACAGGGAGGAATGATAAAGGTCTGTCCTCACTAAAAGTATTTCAAGGTGAACCCAAACAAAGAGCACCTTTGTTTTTAGCTGAATCTTCCACTTCCTGCCCCCTTAGTGCATGTCTGAATGTTAGCCTGTTAGCATGTTAGCACTTCCTGCCCCCTCAGTGTGTGTCTGAATGTTAGCCTGTTAGCATGTTAGCACTTCCTGCCCCCTCAGTGTGGGTTGTTTTTAGTCAGATGTCTGAACAGTGTCTAAATGGGACTACAGCTGATGTCATCAAAGGTTATCCAGGTGTTTGTGCTGTAGAAGAGGTCAGAGCGGTGAACCTGGCCGTGCTGATGGTGTAGTCATGTGACTGTGCTGTAGCTGGTTTATAGCGTAGCATTAGCTTTTAGCTTCTGGTGATCATGTTTAGGCTTCAAACATCATAAAGTGGAGTTCATTAGTGAAGAAGATCTTCCTGATCGTGTGGTCCTCGTCGGGCGGAGCTGCATCTGTGTCCTCTGTGCAGCCACTGCAGCTCTGTGGAAGTGAGGTGAAGTGGAAGAGTGATGTCACTTCCACTCAGTGAGCAGAGACACTCTGCACTGCATTCTGGGAATATTCTTCAGAGCTGGAGTAGCAGTGCATGGAGTGATACTGGCATCAGAACACTCGGTTCAATGTGGACCAGAGCCCTGTGACCCCCCCCAACACCGAAGGCTGTGCAAACCATTTACATCATTCAGCCCCCCCACCCCCACTCAGTTAAAGCTTAAATGAAGGATGTAAATGAATTCATGTGTGTTATGTGCGCTGTGTGAACACTGAGACTCAGTGACGCCACATACTGAACATCAACGATGCTACGCTGTATGAATGCAGTGTTAGTTAGGCAGGGCTAGCAGGCTAAGTGTAGCTGGTTTGGCCATTAGCACACCGTCCAAGCGGATCGATTGATCCTCCTGTGGCTGATCAGGCTAGCTGTGTAATTATCTAGCTAATGCAGCTAATCAATATTCCGCAAAGCAGAAGCAGTTAGCTCAGTAGTTAGGCTAAGAATGTGGAGTCATTTCAGATACTTATAGAGCCGATACATTTAGCATGAAGCTAGCTATTTTAGCATCCAGATCAGAGGAAGAATGGCTCACTGTGGTTTGATAACGCCACTGAGCAGCTCTGCCTAGCCAGCTAGCTGTGGCTCACGTGCTCCCACTCTGACACTCAGTGAACAGTGAGCCTGCAGTTCAACGAATGTCCACAGGTGTCACCGATGCATTCATACTGACCTTTGAACCTTCTAACAGTGGGATTATTATGCTTCTGCTAAAAGAACAAATAATCTGCAGGTGCTTCATTTAATTTAATTTGTGATGTCATTTCTGGACCTGCTCTGATGTTTTAACTCTCTGTTGGATTAGAAATTGACACACACCTCACAGACAATCTGAATGATGATGTGTGTGCGTCTCTCTCTCTCTCTGTGTCTCCCTGTGTGTGTGTCTCTGTGTGTCTCTTTGTGTTTGTGTGTGTGTGTGTCTCTGTGTGTGTGTTTCTCTGTGTGTCTCTTTGTGTGTGTGAGGCTCAGATGGATTAGTCTCCCTGCAACCTCTGTGCTGCTGACATGTTTGCAGATGAACATCAGTGTCTCTGCTGCAGCTGCAGTAATTTAAAGACAGAGCAGCTTCAGTGATGCTCATGTCATGGAATGATACGCAGCCGTATTTACATTCACCCTCTGGACTTGTTTGTCTGCAGACGAGGCGAACGCACATAAATAATCCAGCTGCACACAACAGATGAATTAGACATGAAAACAATGACTCTGCATCCGAGATGTCCTCGTGTACAGAGCGTTTAATGGACTCCTGTCCAGAAATGTTTCTGTACTTCACTTCGCCCTCATCTGGTTAAAGTGTGTGTGTGTGTGTGTGTGTGTACTGATGTGTGTGTGTGTACTGATGTGTGTGTGTGTACTGATGTGTGTGTGTGTACTGATGTGTGTGTGTACTTATGTGTGTGTGTGTGTCTGCAGGACTACCGTGTCAACATCTTCCTCCGTCAGCAGTGGAATGACCCACGGCTTGCCTACTCAGAATACCCGGACGACTCTCTGGACCTGGACCCGTCCATGCTGGACTCCATCTGGAAGCCGGATCTTTTCTTTGCCAACGAGAAGGGGGCGCACTTCCACGAAGTCACCACGGACAATAAGCTGCTCCGGATATTCAAGAACGGGAACGTGCTGTACTCCATCAGGTGAGCGTGCGGGTCACATGACTCCTGTGATGGAGGAGACCTTTTATCTGATCACACAGTGACGTGGAACACACTGATCCTCCCGGACTTACAATACAACACGTTAGAAGAGACAAAGTCATGATAAAAACCTGCAGAACCCTGAACACACAGAAGGCGTTAGTTAGAGCTGTGAGTTCTGCTAAAGGGTTAACCTGAACCCTAACCCTAACCCTGTAAAGTGTGTGTGTGTGTGTGTCTGTGTGTTAAACCTCTCACTGTTTGGAATGAATTCTTTCAGGCTGACATTAACCCTGTCGTGTCCCATGGATCTGAAGAACTTCCCCATGGATGTTCAGACCTGCATCATGCAGCTGGAGAGCTGTGAGTACACACACACACACACACACACACAGCACACAATCACACACACACACACAGATATTTAACTACCACAGCAGGTCAGACAGAGACTCTTGAGTGTTGGTCATGTGACTGCTGCTCACATGTGACTGTGAGGAGGGCTCTGGTTTGAACTCTTTTTACTCAGATTTAGTTTCAGAAATGCTGCATTCAGGGACCGTCAGTCAGGGTTACTCATTCGAGGAGCAGCGAGCTCTTCATCTTTGGACTTCTTCTCCCTGGTCTCAGTCTTTCAGGCGGCGCCTGCTTTCGGTGTGTCCTTCCTGTGCTAGGCCTGCTACACGCACAAATCCCGAGGTCAACAAACGGTGCATCCATGTTAACCCTGTGACACCTGGCTCACTGAGCTTCATTTATTCATGCTGTGTGTGTGGGAGCACACTGCAGCTGAGGCACTTATCTGTGACAGGAGGGCGTGTGACGGTTAACCCTTTCACATGAACGTCCTGCACAGCCGTGTCACTCGCTGCTCGTTAGTTAATAAGTTAACATGTTAACATGGCCTCAGTGCAGCTCCACCTCATTATTCATCAGTGACACGTCTGCCTCGATCTGTCCCAGCAGCCACAGGGACTGAAGCGCTGCACGCCACCACATGGACTCATACATGGCTCCTCGGCTGAGGAGGAGCTCCTGTGCAGACCATGCTGTAAACAAGACCCTGATTCACAGTGTTGGAGTAACAGATCACATGTACCGACCTTAAGTAATCTGAGTATCTGTGTTCTGTTACAGTTACAGTCTAAGGAGATGGTAATCAGAGTACAGTTACAGTGTTGAAATCAGTTCACAGCGGTGCGCTCAGGTGTTCTCTCTGCTGGATGAAGCCAGTCACCTGGTCCCTTTAAAGAACTGAACTCTGTAAGTGGACCAGCAGAAACAGGTGTCAGTTCTTTTCCTGTTCACACTGAGTTTATCACAAACAGGACCGGCTTCTCTTTCTGTTCACACCACCACACACTCTTGTTTTTCTGTGAGCAGACATTCTTTATAAAGAAACAGCCAAGTTAGATGATGTTGATTTTTTCGTGGTTCATGACTAATACATCCGTCGTCCAATCAGGCGGGCGGCCTCCCTAGGGAGACTGAACCCTGGGACAGATTGTCTTCAGCTGGGGTTTATTCTTCTTCAGCCAGAGGCATCACCATACTTAGACCTGCTCTTATACATCAGATTATTTGTATCACAGCTCTGATGTCACGCAGGAAGCACATGGACACACACACACACAGAGACACACAGAGGGGACAGTCCACTGCTCTGATCCAGCTCCCATTAATACATCACAGCCCTGTTAGGGTCAAAGAGGCAGCTGATGTCATGTCAGTGGACCCGGCCCTGTTTGCAGCAGCGCTGTGATTGGATGCAGGCGGAGAGACCGAGCTGTGAGCGCTGTGACAGAGGACCAACCTGAGGCCACTTTAAACACACACAGACACACACACACAGAGACACACACACAGACACACACAGACACTCTTTCACCTTAAGAAGCTGGATGTTGGGCTGTGGGCTTGTTGGAGCTGGTGCCAGCTGGTCTGTGCTCTCAGTGCGTGCAGCTCATTGTGTCTCCTTGTAACTCAGAGCACAGAGTGGACGTGGACACACAGACTGCATGAGTGTGACCCCTGCAGAGTCTGTTTAACCCTGCGCTGCCTGAGCATCACATGGCTTTATGATGCAGATGAAGATTTCTTTTTCCTACACACACCCACGCATACACACACAAACACTCTCTCACACACACACCCTGGGTAAGTTAACTCAGACCTTTCAGTGTGAGTTAACAGCGAGGGCGGCGAGCCTGGCTGACCACAGTTGTATCTGTGTCTGATCTCATAATGTGCATGAGTGCATGCAAAGTCAGGACTGTTGCCAAGCAACACACTTGCATCCAAAGCACACTCCAGCCTCTCCCTTCAGACATGGATGAGGTGGATCATCAAAAGAGAGGAAGACACAGGCCCTGACAGAGGAAGAGCCAGGAGGCTGAAGGTCTGAGAGCTGCAGGACGCACCGCATGAAGTCAGACTCTGACCCGGTGCAGCTGTGATGGAGCTTCATTAGAACACTGCAGCTCATTCACACCAGAGGCTTGAGCCCAGGGGGCGGCTGGTGGATTCACAGCTCAGATGATCACCACACGTCTGCTTCTTTGTTTATTTCCTGGATTATAACCTGTGTGTGTTCTGCTGTCTTTCAGTCGGCTACACCATGAACGACCTGATCTTTGAGTGGCAGGAGAACGGACCGGTTCAAGTGGCCGAGGGCCTCACACTACCACAGTTCATCCTGAAGGACGAGTCAGACCTCAGATACTGCACCAAGCACTACAACACAGGTAACACACACACACACACACACACACACACTGCTGAGAGCATCGGCATGCAGGTAACATGCACAAGGCTGCCATGTTTCATCAGTCATCAGTTTGTGCTGCTGGGATCAAAAAACAAAACATCCAGGACGATCAGCTCTGCTAAACAGGATCAGTGTGTGTGTGTGTGTGAGAGAGAGAGAGACCTGAGGCTCTGTATGGGGGTGGAGAATGATTCAGGAGGCTCATAGAGCTACTTAAAGTCAGTGAGGAATGAACAGCAGGTGGAGAACATGCTTCATGCTGCAGATAGAAGCAGACCTGGGACTTCCTGTGTTTCAGTGTGATCAGCACAAATGACTCATTAATAAACTCTTTAATAAACATTTCTTTGTGTGTAACCCAGAAGTCATAACAGTGCTAACGTGTGTTAGCCTGCTAGCTGCAGACCAGCAGTCGCTCCAAGCTACACACGTGGACAAAACTGTTGGTACCCCTCTTTTAAGGAAAGAAAAACCCACGATGGTCCCAAAAACAACTTGAAACTGACAAAAGTAATAAATAATAAAAATGTCTATAAAAATGAACAAATGTAAACAGACATTGCTTTTGAGTTGTTATAATTATTTTAAAAAACAAAATAATGAAACAGGCCTGGATAAAATGATGGTACCCATAACTTAATATTTTGTTGCACAACCTTTTGAGGCATCACTGCAATCAAACAATTTGTGTAACTGTCAGTAAACCTCTGCACTGGCCAGCGGGTGTTTTGGCCCATTCTTTATGAGCACACTGCTCCAGTTCTCTCAGATTTGAAGGGTGCCTTCTCCAGATCAGCTCCTTCCACAGATGTTCAATAGGATTCAAATCAGCCACTTCAGAACAGTCCAGCGTTTTGCTCTAAGCCAGTCTCTCGTGTTTTTAGCTGTGTTTTGGGTCAATATCCTGTTGGAAGACCCATGAACTGCGACCAAGACCCAGCTTTCTGACACTAGGCAGCACATGTTGCTCCAGAATGCCCTGATAGTCTTCAGATTTCATTGTACCCTGTACAGATTCAAGACCCTCTGTGCCAGATGCTGCATTTCTGTGGTGCATGTTCAGTGTGGCACACACCATGTCACCAAACAGCACAGTGACTGCTGTCGCCCTTTAAACAGGCAGACTGACTGATTACAAGTTTGAAGACACCTATGTTGCTAATTAGAGGACACACCTTAGTTTAACATGTCCTTATGGTCAAAAAATTTTCAATCGTTTCTCAAGTAGCGTCATTTTTGTCCAGACCTGTTTCATGAGTTTGATTATATTAAACAACAATTCAAAAGCAATGTCTGCTTAACATTTGTTCATTTTCAGAACATTTATTTTTTATTAATTTTGTCAGTTTCAAGTTGTTTTGTGACCATTGTGGGTTTTTCTTTCCTTAAATGAGGGGTACCGACAGTTTTGTCCACTTAGCTGTAGCTTAGCTTAGCTCTTATCCCACAGGGCTGTAACACCATCTTCTCTGACCAATCAGAAGAGCTTTACCTTCTCATCACATCTGTGTGAGTTAGTGCAGGTCGTCCTCTCAGGCTGCAGAGAACGCAGCTGATGAAGAGTTTGATGAAAACTGAACCACTGAACGCTCCTCTGTTTTGGTGCAGGTAAATTCACCTGCATCGAGGTGCGCTTCCACCTGGAGCGTCAGATGGGCTACTACCTGATCCAGATGTACATCCCCTCCCTGCTCATCGTCATCCTGTCCTGGGTCTCCTTCTGGATCAACATGGATGCTGCCCCCGCCCGGGTGGCACTGGGCATCACCACCGTCCTCACAATGACGACACAGAGCTCAGGCTCCAGGACGTCTCTACCTAAGGTCAGCGCAGGAGAGTGTGTGTGTGTGTTTGTGTGTTTTTGTGTTTTTGTGTGTGTGCAACACAAACTCATGCAAAGAAAACAGTGAAAAACAGCTTAGAAGTAATTGCTTTACTCTGTGGAAATAATAACTAAATTCCACACGTCTGAGCTAAAATCCTCCAGAAATAAAGAGTTCATTCCAACGATATTGGTGCAACGGGAGACACGTGTGGCTGCAGACAGATGAGAACACTGTAAAGCTGTGTGAGTCCGTCTGTCCAGCAGAGATAATGTTGTGTAGCACAGGCTGCCTGTCCGTCACAGCCTCACTCAGTGTCTCCACTCCGGTCCGCTGCTCGCCTCCTGCTGCTGGCCAGTCGGACTTCCTGTCTGACCCACTGAGCAGCTTCCTGTTCCTGAAATAATTAAATATCCTGGACCTCTAATCAAACACAAAGTGTTTAAAGTGCAGCAGATATCAGATCCATGTCAGCTCATTGATCAACAGACCAATATCTCTCCACTCGGAGCCCTGGTTCTGTTCCATCCTCGGTGTGACCCAGCAGGATCCCCTCTGAGCCGCCTGTCAGGCTGAAGGCCGTCATGGAGGCACGCAGTGATCTGTGTGTTCAAAGAGCCACAAACAGAGAGCTGCTCCTCTGCAACGTCTCCATGGTTATGATGTGAAGTTATGAAGTCATGTTTGAGTCGATGCCACTCCTGTGTCTGACTTTCTCCCTGCTGGAGGAGCTCAGTGGGAGCTGATGTGGCTCAGCACCCTGTGACCCGCTGTGGGGCAGCTGGATTGGACACATGGGCGGTGGTACCGGGGCTTTATGTCCTCTTTTCATTTATATCTCTGCTTCTTTGATCTCTCGGTGCTGAGTTTAACCAATCAGCAGCCAGCAGTTCCTTTCTCAGAGAATCACACACCTTGTGTGTAAGGCCCCGTTCACACTGGAGAAAGTCAGTCCAGCTAGAGTAGAATCCAGATCGCCTTTAAGCTGGATACGTTCAGACCTATTTTCAAATCTGGCTATCACACACACGTGTCCGCGCTCAATCCAATCCACTCGTTCCTTCGTTGTTTTCGGTTCAAAAAGCAGTTTATTCCTTCCTAGCCCTGTGTGTTTGGGGTGGGGGGGGGGGGGGGGGTCAGAAATACACAGTGGACACTGAAACAACCGACACACACCAGAACACACGAACACACACCTTCTCCTGTCTAATTGGAGGAGGTGTGTGTTTGTGTGTTCTGCTGTGTGTCGGTTGTTTCAGTGTCCACTTGTCTTCTGTGGTTATAGGGGTGGATGTGATGTTTTAGGCTGTTGGAGTCTGACTGCGCCTCTGCATGTTCATATTTACTTAACATATGCAGTGTGTGTGTGTGTGTGTGTGTGTGTGTTGATTAAACACATCATGGATTAGCTGGAGCGTGAGTGAGAATGAGCCCCTCAGTCTTGTTCTGGTATCTTGTATGCATGAGAAAGAATCAGACATGGAGCACTCTGTTATGTAAGCCTTATTAGCCCACTCACACGCTGCTAACACACACACACACACCTCCACAGTGTGACTGTGTGAGCGTGTGTGTTTAGAGGTTAGGAGGTTTCTCATGTTTCCGCTGCTTTACAGAGCTTTGCACTCCGCTGTGTAACATGTGTCTGAATAAGTCATCATTCCATGAAGCGCCGAGGTTACATCAGTGTGACACCGCAGGCGAGCTGGCAGCGCCGCCGGCGAGCGTGCCGGGCAGCAGCTGCAACCTTCAGATAATATCTGTAATTATCGTAGGAGGGTCTGAACACAGCGGCTCTGATGTCACTAATATATCACAGCTGACCGCTCACTGATCATGTCTCTGTTAGCTTTAATGAAACCCATGAAAACAAACCCAGAGGCCTGTGGAGACGGGTCAGACCAGGTGGTGCCTGGACCTCCTGTCCCACAGTTGGCGCTCTGCAGATGGGCCAGGAGGAATGGAGCCAAAAATGTAAAGTTCATGTTGATCGAACAGTAACTCTGGTCATCAAGTTCTGGGGTTCTAATCAATAAACATCCTGTTCATCAGTGATGAACTTCCCAGCATCCTCCGCTCTGATTGGACACATAAGCCAGCAGCAGCAGAGCCCCTATAGAGATATATATGTGAGGACTCCGGCTGCCATGGAGGGAGGACCTCCTGTCCCAATCAGTCCTATCTGAACTGACCAAGCAGCAGCCGTTAGCAGCATGCTAGTGTTTTATGGGCTAACTCAGCTTCAGCTGTTAGAAAGACCAGAGGACATCAGTCTGTTTACATTCAGCTCTGATACATGATCAATACTGGACCTGACTGACCTCTGATGATATCACTGATCACTGCTCTGCATCAGACTGCCTGCAGAGCGCCCCCTACAGGAGCTGTGGACAGGTTCACTGACAGGAACAGGAAGTGCACGGCCATGTTTTGGCTGTGACTGATTCCACTTAAAGGTCAGGTTAATCCAAATAAGGACAAAGAGGTGGAGCATGAGTGGAGCTGATGATGCTATTATAATGTAAAGAGTGATATAAAGATTCTTCCCCTGGACGTTTGTCATAAATGTGGACATCGAGGACAGAAACACAGTGTCTTTACTTCTGCTGTGAGGTTTAAGACATTTCAACATGGAGGTCTGTAAGGACTGAATGTTAGAGCTGTTAGAGACCTCTAGTGGACACCAGAGGAACTGCAGCTGTGTTTTCAGAGGGTTTATCACCACATGGAGTCACTGTGACGTGGAAAAACACGTGTGTGTGTGTTCACAGGTCTCCTATGTGAAGGCCATTGACATCTGGATGGCGGTGTGTCTTCTCTTCGTCTTCTCGGCGCTGCTGGAGTACGCCGCCGTTAACTTCGTGTCAAGACAGCATAAAGAACTGCTGCGGTTCAGACGACAGCCCAAAAGCAAGACAAAGGTACGAAAAAACCTCCAATCAGAGACGTGTTCGGAGAGACATCATCCAATCAGAGCTGACACACACACACACAGACTCAAGGACTTGTTCTGCATGTCTTTGTCTTGAAGCTGGTGCGAGGCTGCCTCCCTGTGGTGACTGTTTGTTACTGCAGTGTAACAAAATGTGACTGTGTGCACGTTTGTCTCACTGCATGAAACGGCATGAGTCTGAGGGCCGTCCAATCAGAGGGCGAGCCTGCATGACACACACACACTGAGAAGAGCAGGTCACAGAGAGGTTAATCAATAAGAACCATATCAATATCAATAACCAAAATATATCAAATATGTGAAAATGACAAACACCAGCGAGCAGCAGGAAATGTTCAATAATTCAACCAATCAGAAGAAGAAGCACTGCTGAGGGCCACTGACAGCTAGCATGTAGCAGTTAGCATGTGTTAGCGTTGTTGTTGTTGTTGTCGTTGTCATTGTGCTGATCACTGGTGTGCATGCTATCGGATGGTAGAGCGGTGGCGGCGCCGTTGACCCAGAGCAGCTGGCCGAGTCCCTCCGTCGTGTTAACGGCCTGAAGGCGTCCGACCCTGTGTACGGATCAATGACCAACATCTACAGCAGCGATCACAGGGTAATCACACACTGCATGTCCCTGAGCACGTTTCACCTGCACGTCCTGACCTCCTGGTTGTTGTCTGTTGTCCTCCATCAGTGTGGCATTTAAAGGGACAGTTCACTCTAACGTCCAGCCTTCATCTGTGCTGTTTGGGAGAAGCAGAACCACAGGAAGCTCTCCAGTAAACATGTTGACTGATGTTTGGTTATGGTGATGTGTTACATTCTTCTCGGCTCAGTGATCATGTCTGCAGACGTCCGTCAGGTACTTCAAACCTCACAGTCTGATGAACGAAGCTGCTGCTCAGATTAATTCAGCACATCTCAGATCAGCCTGTAGATGGCGATACAATGCAGAGCCAAAGAGTAGAGGCTGCTCTGTTCATCAGACCTGCAGAGAGAACATGTAAGAAGTCTTTAATGAGCCACAGACTCAAATACCTGAACCCAAAGCTGACGGCTACAGATGTGATGTCAGCTAAAAATACTCCAGAGTGTGACAGAAACCCTGAACAGGAAACACTCTGCACACAGACACGTCAGAGACATGTGCATCATAAAGAAGAATAACTGACCTCCCCCTCTTCTTCTTCTTCCTCCTCACCTCTCTGACAGGAAGGGGAAGCACATGAGAGCAGGCTGACCTCCACAGCAGCTGTGACCTCCACTCCCAGCAACAGCAAGGATGCCAAGGCCAGCGCCAACAGCAGCGTCGCTGTGCTCAACACGGCGGGAGCCAACGCTACCCAGAATCCTCCGGGAGCGGCGGCGGTCAGCAGCGGGGGGAAGAGCACCGAGGAGATGAGGAAGCTGTTCATCGACCGAGCCAAAAAGATTGACACTGTGTCGAGGGCCGGCTTCCCTCTGGCCTTCCTCTTCTTCAACATATTCTACTGGGTCCTTTACAAGATATTGCGTCATGAAGACGTGCACAAGCAGTGAAGACACACAGAGACACACACACACACAGACTTTTCTTTCCTGTTCTTTCACTCTGACTCTGATTATCCACCAGGACCATGTTTGTGACAGAAAGTGTAAAAGTATGAAAAGATGTTCTCCTCTGCAGACAGTAACGGGTTAACACAGTCTTCATCGTGTTCCTGTGGCCTGCTGTTCATCTGTTTACTGGTGGTTTGGGAGGAAGTGGTTCCTACGAGGAGCTGGACTGTCTTCATGAGACAGCAGTAAGGACAGAAGTCAGAGCAGCCCACAGGGACAGGATGGAGGGTTCAGCTGTCCCTTTAAATACACACAGACAGACCAGTTCAGTTTGGATGCTGAAATCAGCTGCAGCTCCTATAGGTGGTTCTCTGCAGGCAGTCTGATGAACAGCAGTGATCAGTGATGTCATCAGAGGTCAGTCAGGTCCAGTATTTTGATGTGGTCAGAGACAGTGAGGTTTATTCTGTGTGAACTTCCATCGTCCTTCTTTAGACGACACGTGCTCCTCACCCTGCACTCACTGTGACCGCCCCCCCCCCCCCCGACACCTTCAGCACTGTGACAGACTCCACACTACAGACGGAGGCTGAACACACACCCGCACATACACACACACACACACACACACACACACTGTGTCTTACAGCGGCTGACGTCGTGTTTCTCTGTTTTTATACTGCCCACACTGTGACTCACACGGCTCCTCTGTGTGTCACGCTGTAGTTCGTTGGTGCCAGCGCTGTGATGTCACACACAGGTCAGCTGTGATGTCACACACAGGTCAGCTGTGATGTCACACACAGGTCAGCTGTGATGTCACACACAGGTCAGCTGAGGACCTCCGTCTGCATCATGAACTAAAGACTGTTTGCAGGCTGAGTCCAGTTTGTTTCCTGTAAAAACAGGAGGCTGTTCTGATTGGTCAGCACCAATCACCTGACCGGACCCCGCCCACCTTTCATCACCACCTCACCAATACCTTCATCACATGGTCAGTGTCACGTATGTGATTGGTTTTAACATCAGGCTTAGAACACAGCGTTGTTTGGTCTGGTATTGGTTACCATGGTTACAGCTCCAGTCCCGTACCGCAGTACGATTCGCTGCCTGAAGCGAAGCGTCTGTCACTCACGGTGCCGCTAAAGGTCATTGGCGGCATTAAACTGGTTGTGTAAACTTTTACATATAAATATCTAAAGCTGGTTGCTAGGCAACGTGAGCAGCGCTTTGCAATAAACAGGAAGTCTTCCACCGACCCGGCGTCCCGTTTCACGGCCACGCCGGCAACCTGTGAAGCGCGCAGCCCCTCTGTCTGCACACAGCCTCGAAGAGCCTTTCCAGTTCTAGTGTAGCGCCCCCTATGGAACAGGAAGTTCAGAGACGTCTCGTCATGTAGCATGTAAATGTGATTTTAAAACTGCAGTTCCTCCAGTGTCCACTAGAGGCTGGCTCCAGAGCTGAGTCAGACCCTGGAGCCCTCCATGTTAAAACATTCCACTCACAACCTGGGAGTCAGTGTTGAGGAGCGGCTGTGGCGCAGGTGGTCTACAGGTCCAGACGCCTCACTTCAATCTCCTCTACGCATTAGGACCCGGGTGACTGAGAATCTTCATCAGCACGGTCGGCGGGTCAGGCCCAGGCTGCACGTCAGGCTGACTGTGAGGTGCTGTATAAACACAGAGCAGTGACACGATGTGTGTGTCTGCCTGATCTGCAGCAGGTGACTGTTTACAGTATTGATCGATTGTTCATTGTTAATCAATCAGTGTATTCTGACAGTTTCTGTACAAAAGGAAACAGAGAAAGGATCTGAGGCCCGAGGACCCCCTGACCCGCGACCCCTGACCTCATCACCCCTCAGCAGACATTACAAATGCTGAACAGGAAGCTCTGTGTGTTAGAGAAGAGTGTGTGCGAGTGTTTGTTAGAGCGGAGTGTGTGTGTGTGTGTGTGTGTGTTAGAGCAGAGTGTGTGTGTGTTAGAGTGGAGTGTGTGTGTGTTTGTTAGAGCTGAGTGTGTGTGTGTTAGAGAAGAGTGTGTGCAAGTGTTTGTTAGAGCGGAGTGTGTGTGTGTTTGTTAGAGCGGAGTGTGTGTGTGTGTTAGAGCAGAGTGTGTGTGTGTGTGTGTGTTAGAGCAGTGTGTGTGCAGGTGTTGTCCTCTGCCATTCAAACACACAGTTTCCTGGGAGGGGGTGGTGTGTGAGTGTTAGCATGCAGTGTGTGTGTGTGTGTGTTAGCATGCAGTGTGTGTGTGTGTGTGTTAGCATGCAGTGTGTGTGTTATTTACAGCACAGCTTCCTCCTAAGAAATATTTGCATGCAGACAGAAGGAGGCTGTTTTCATTTGGTCCAAACTGTGTGTGTGTGTGTGTGTGTGTGTGTGTGTCTCTCAGCGTCACACGAGTGAAGCGGCTGTGTCTAAACATGCTGATTGTGATCATGTCCAATGGAAATGATGCGTCCTGTCTGGTCCTGATCTCAGCTCATGATCATGACATGTTGATGTGTTTATGGCATTAATTGTTTTTGTATGTGGCGCCCTCCTGTGGCTGTATGTATGAATATAGTGCATGTTAAAAAGCTGTGGTTTGGGGTGGGTCTTGTCACCATGGTAACCATGAAGATGGAAGAGTAGCTTGTTGCAGCAGGGAGAATTTTGTAAAACGTTGTGAAAGATCTTCACTGATTCCAGGAAGTTGCTGTGCTGCCTTTAGTGTCTGACCACAGAAGAAGAAGTGAGGTGGGGGTAGAACAGCGTTAGCCTGCGACCAGCAAAATGCAGCAACATGATACGATGGAGGAACCTAATGTCCAACCAGCAATCACTAACGGTAATACTGACAGAGGCAGACTGATGGCGGACATCTTTATTTGTTTCATTTCTGTCAGTAGCATGGCTAATGTGTAGCATCTGCTAACACTGCAGTGCATTGTGGGTACAGGACCTCAGGTAGACTGGTCTGGTTAATACTGAAAATTATTTGCTAATCAGAGGTTCATCCATACTGCAGTGTTTTAATGCTGCGTGCTTCCCCCCCTGAGAGCTGCTGCTGCTGGAGGAGGTTGGTGTGTAACATGCGGTCTGATGGCAGCAGTGTGTGTCCTCTGTGTGCGTCTTATTTATTTTAAACTGTTGAAACTCATCGGCCGTGACGCAGTGAGCAATGTGTCCTCAGCTGGTGTGAGGAAGCAGCTGATGGTCACACTTCACCGCACACCTTCATCAGAAACGATCCTGTAAATGTTTGTTCTCACTCTGAGGTGCTGAACGTTTGTGAAACATTACACACACACACACACACACGGTCGCACCACTGTTTTTGTAAAATAAGATGTGAATATTTTACATTGTTCTGAATAAAGCTGGCAGCCACTTGTTAATGTTTGAACGTGCTTCTTTCAGACTCCTGCATCAGTCGCACACTGATCACCCAGTCTGAGCTGCTTTAACTGGGTCAGACTCTCCAGTCTGCAGCTCTGTGGGGTGTCCCTGATCTGCAGACAACAGGACCATCAAAGGTGGTCCAAGAAAGGAGAGGAGGGGAGTGAAGTGTGGTCCATCAGACCTGCTGATGAGGTTCCTGCTGCTTCTGATAGAGAGTGTCCATGCTGTGGACACATCAGAACCCAGCTTAGACCTGCTGCAGACAGGTGCACCCCTTCATACAAACAGTGTCCCCTGATGGCCTCGTTCAGCAGGACGATGCTCCCTGACACAGCAGCGATGGTTCAGGGAAGTTTAGGGAACATAAAAAGCAGTTCAAGGTGCTGACGTGGCCTCCAGGTTCCCCAGATCTCAGTCCAATCCAGCATCTGAGGGACATGCTGGACAAACAGGTCTGATCAATGGAGGCCCCCCTCAGTGTGAGAGGGCCTGACATCAGGGTGCAGATACCACAGCACAGGTCTGAGGGGTCCAAGGTGAGGCGAGCGGTGGTTGTTGAACCAACCAGGAGGAGAAGCATCAAGCAGCAGCTCCTGCTCCGAGAGGAAGATCCAAACTGCAGTTCCTGGAATGTCCACTAGAGGCTGGAGACACACTGATTCCAGACCGAAGACTTTCTGCAGCTCCTCCTCTGCTGCTCCCACTCAGGGCTGAGAAGCAGGTCAGGGAGGGGGGGGGGGGGGGGGGGTGAAGGAAGGAAGAGGAGGGATGGTGCTGAGGATGAAGATAAAAGTTCTGTATAAATATCCCGTTTATTGACACACTGTTTTATTTCAGGAAGCTGACTGTGTTTACATGTCAGCCGCGTCAGTCCCATTCAGCAGTGTGTGAACGTCAACATGCAGAGACCTGAACCTCCGAGCAGCGCTGCACGTTGTGTAACAGTCAGCACGCGCACACACACACACACACACACAGGAGAATGTAGGTCTGACAGCTGCTGTGGAGGTTTCTCCTCAAACACGGGGGGAGGGGGGGAGGCAGGTATAACTTGTTGGGTAAACCTGTAATTATTATTTTACAAAGTTTACTTAAACTCCCTCTCGCTCTCTCTCTCTCTCTCTCTCTCTCACACACACACACACATGCAGTGTTTGTATAGACTGATAAAGCTGAGAGAGAGAGAGAGAGAGAGAGGGGGAGGGAAGGAGGGAGGGAGAGCAGAGTAAAAAAACATTCAGAGGGGTGAGAAGCTCAATGACAGCTCAGAGCGCGAGCAGCTGAAGCAGGAAGAGGATCATGTCTCTGCAGGGGAAGGTGGCTCTGGTGACCGGAGGCGCTCAGGGCATCGGGCGAGCCGTGGTCCAGTCCCTGCTGCAGAACTCGGCAAAGGTCAGTGCCCCCCCCCCACACACACACACAGACACACACACACAGTGTGACCGGGCTCCACCATCATCACCTTCTGTCTACAGGTGGCAGTGGTCGACCTGAACAAGGCCTGCGGCGAGGAGTGCAAAGTGCAGCTGGACACCGAGTTTGGGGAGGGGAACTGCGTCTTCCTCCAGTGTGATGTGTCAGACGGAGACGCGCTGACAGGTGAGCCTCAGACTGAGCCTCCCGCCTTACCGCGCCGCTTTGATTGACAGGTTGTGTAATGCAGCTCCTTGTGAAGCAGCAGAAGTTTGTACTCTGACTGCTGCTTTGAAACTTCCTCCTGATGAATGAGGAAGTGACTTCACACACACACACACACGTGCACACACAGTGTGTGTTCATGCTGCTGGGTCACTCAGCTGTGTCTGACCAACAAAGCAGATTACACACAAGTCCTGACCTGCTCTGTGGTCACATGACTGTCAACATGTCGCACTTTAAGGGCAGCTAGACACACACTGCTGACACCAACAGCACCTTCTGCCTGCACCGTGTGTGTGAGTGTGTGTGGCTGTGTGTGTGTGTGTGTGGGTGTGTCTGGGTGAGAATTAAAGTGTTGTGTGTGAGACAAGGTCTCATTGTCTGACACTCAACGTAAACCCCTGCAGGGGTGTAACGGCTGAGGAATGCTCTTCAGGGTTTCTGCTCTGTGTGATTGTGTTGTTGATGTGGACACACACACACACAGAGCTGAGGACACTGTGTGTGTGATAACAGAGTAATCCTGTTTATAAATGCACATCTCTGCTAGCCTTCAGTTGTTTGCATGTCTTCAGTGTGTTTGTGTGTGTGTGTGTGTGTGTGTAATTGTGGGGTGTCAGGCTGTGGAATGTGGTGCATGATGACACATTCAGGTTTCACTACCTGCAGCTGTTTATGTGTCTGCACACATGTGGATATATACTACCTGCAACAACAAGAGTGTGTGTGTCTGTGTGTGTGTCTGTGTGTGTGTTGTATAAACACTTCAGAGGTAATCACAGCGTGCAGGGTGCTGTATGTGTGTGTGTTTGGGGGGGCGCACATGATGAGTGATGTCCTCCGTGGTGTCTTCTTGTCTCAGATACCTTCAAGAGGACGGTGGACATGTTCGGACGTCTTGACATTGTCATCAATAACGCTGGCATCAACAACGAGAAGAACTGGAAGAAGACCATAGAAGTGAACCTGGTGAGGAAAACACACACACACACACACACACTCATTCATACACACGCACACGTACACACACACACACACACACACAGCAGAAATAAAGTTTCGTTGCAGGTTGTGTGTTGAGCTGTGATTGGTTGTTTGGGAGCGGAGCAGGTTCAGAGTTCAGCTCTGTGGTTCTCTGTGGTTTTTTGCAAACATGATATTTTTTCACCATGCGGAGCGCGCTGATCGATCAGCTGGTGATGGTGCTGCCTGTCTCAGACACCCATCTGCGGTTTGTCTCGGTGCTCTGAGGCACTGAGGCAGGTCTCCTCTGACAGCCTGAGGACCCCCTGCAGTGAAGCAGGCAGCGTCCTGCAGACTTTAATCTGAGGATCAGATGGTATCAGCTCAGGGGCCCTCAGGCTCCGTTTGTTGATGTTCCTTGAAGGTCGTGCACAGTTTATCTCCACTGATGCTCCGATCTGATCTGATCTGATGCACACTGTGAGCTGTGAGCACCTCACGCTGCCTTAAAGGAGCACGCACCTTCATCCTCTGTGGCCTCTGCTCCGCAGGGATCTTTAGGTTCTTTACCTCTCTCACAGGCTCTTCTCCCCCGATAGCTCCTTTTGGCCCAGGCGGCCAGCTCTTGGAAGGGATCATGGAGGCCGCTGTGCTCTTAGGAACCTTAAGTGCAGCTGAAGTTTTTCTGAGCTTGGGCAGGTCATGTGATGTTATCACACTTTACCATGAAACTCTCTGAACATGCAGTGTGAGAGGTTCCCACAGCTGCTGAGTCACAAGCTCAGACCACAGCTCAGATCATGACCACAATCGCAGTCTGCACCACATGCATGAGTGTATTCTGCAGACAGGGTGTGAAAACACACACAGTTCACACCCTCAGTGTGTCGCCGGCTCACTTCCTGTTTGTGTTTGTCTTCTGTGCAGACCTCTGTGATAAAGGGCACCTACCTGGCTCTGGAACACATGAGCAAAGAGTACGGCAAGGAGGGGGGCACCATCATCAACGTGTCTTCGATGGCAGGTAACACACACACACACAGAGCAGTCAGGGGCTGAGCTCCTCTGAGCTCCTCCTCCATCTTGGGAAAGATGTAGCTCAGTCCCCAAACCCACGCTACACCCTCAGAGTCCCACATCTGTCCGAGCACAGCAGGGACAGTCCATACACGTCACTGTACTGATACATACACACCGTGTGTGTGTGGCTCACTGCTGCTTCATCAGGACGTCCACCTGTCTCAGTGACATCACAGTGACATCACAGTGACATCACTGTGACATCACAGAGATAACACAGGTTTCAGTTTCTGCAGAGGTGAACTGCAGGTGAAGCTCCTGCCTGAGGCCATGCACCATAAATCACACACACACATTCCTCTGACAGAACAGTGTGTCCTTGAAGCAATCACTCTGTGGAGTTGCATGGAGTCACAGACAGAAACAGTCAACCATGAGGACAGACCAGAGGAACCGAACATGGAGGCCTGCTGTGTGTCAGAGCGCTGCTCAGAGAGCTCGTGTGTGTGTGTGTCTGTGTGTGTGTGTGTGTGTGTGAAGCACCTGGCCCTGCGTGCTGACATGATGATGTCAAAGTCTTACTGATTTCTCAACGTTCCTCAGAAAAACATTCTCCTTCACCACAACTGAAGCTCCTGGATCACTGCACACATTTGTCATGGAAAAGCTCAGGCTGCTCCAAAAAGCCTTCACCTCACACACACACTCTCAGGGTTGGTGGTGTGACTGTGTGACTGTTGTAGGGACGCTCTTCCTGTGTGTCGGGCTGACAGTGGGAGTTTTAGGGATTTGTCTTGACGTCTCCTGGTGAACAGATAACATGCTCCTTCCTGTTTGCTCTGGCTGCACACACACAAAGCCCCATTATGCTGCTCTTAACATCCTGGCCTGGAATGCTGAAGGACTTAGAGGACCTGCAGCTGGCTCCACTCTCAGGCTTTTTCCCAGCGGTGTCGTCTTTCTGTCTCCATGCTGCTTTTTGTTTCTGTGGCTCTGAGCAGGTGTTGGCTTTCAGGAACCAGGACCCTCCAGCTGCTCAGGTGCTGCCGTCTGAAGACAGCCACAGGCCACGCTGTTAGAGCTCAGAGACAGAGTTCTGGACGCCTCCGTCCAGCTGGACCAGCTGGTTTGGTGCTGACAGACGTGCAGCTCTGTGCGGTGAGGCTCGCCGTGGTGGCTGCTGAGTTTACATCAGCTCAGCTTCTACTTCCTGCTGCTCCCTGGTGGAGCAGAGGCTGCACTCCACAGAGGAGGAGGAGGAGGAGGAGTGAGGGTCTCCCTGCTGCTCTCAGGTCCTCTCAGGCCCTCTCAGGTCCTCTCTGCTCTCAGGTCCTCTCAGGTCCTCTCAGGTATCAGGTCCTCTCAGGTTCTCTCAGGTCGTCTCAGGTCCTCTCAGGTCTCAGGTCCTCTCTGCTCTCAGGTCCTCTCAGGCCCTCTCAGGTCCTCTCTGCTCTCAGGTCCTCTCAGGTCCTCTCAGGTATCAGGTCCTCTCAGGTTCTCTCAGGTTCTCTCAGGTCCTCTCAGGTCTCAGGTCCTCTCTGCTCTCAGGTTCTCTCAGGTCCTCTCAGGTCTCAGGTCCTCTCTGCTCTCAGGTTCTCTCAGGTCCTCTCAGGTCTCAGGTCCTCTCTGCTCTCAGGTTCTCTCAGGTCCTGGCTCTGACTTTCAGACCGGGTTCTTACATTAGTTCAGCTTCAGACATGCTCGGTGTCACAGAGGACACAGCATGTAGGTCTGCAGCAGTTTGGCCTCCCTGAGCAGCAGACATATGGAAATCATTACTTATCTCACTGTGATCACGTCTGTGTGTGTGTATCACAAACAGAGACTTGTCCAAACATGGTCCAGTATAATCCAAGCATATATTGTTTTGGGGGAAAGAATGTGGTGTGTGTCTGTGTGTGTCTGTGTGTGTCTGTGAATTTCCTCAGCTGGCAGCTTGTGTTGTAAGTCTGCAGTTTATAAACGCTCTCAGATATTTCTAAATCTCAGTGTGAACATTTTACTGGAAAGCAGCGATAAGTTCAGAGAAGTCCAGAAAGCTGGACGCCGGGTGTTTGTGTCATCATCTGCCTGCTCTGAGTATGATCCGTTATCATCACTGTCATAAAGAGAAGCAAACAAACTGAAAGAGGACCTGCTGCTGTGGAGAAGCTGTGTCTGCAGCTCCTCCTCCTCCCCTGTGGAGTGCAGCCTCTGCTCCACCAGGGAGCAGCAGGAAGTAGAAGCTGAGCTGATGTAATCACAGCAGCCACCACCGCGAGCCTCACCGCACAGAGCTGCACATCTGTCAGCACCGAACCAGCCGGTCCAGCTGGATGGAGGCGTCCAGAACTCTGTCTCTGAGCCATGTCTCTATGAGGACAAAGACGCAGCGGTCTCTGAACTCCCACCGCCGAGTCCAGATAGGAGACATTTATTCAGGGAGGAGACATCAGAGCGCAGGACGGAGCGGCCGGCCGAGCACGGAGCCTCCTCTTCCTCACACGGAGGCTCCTCTTCCTCACATGGAGGCTCCTCTTCCTCACACGGAGCCTCCTCTTCCTCACACGGAGACATCAGCAGCGTGGATTTGTTGTCATTTGTCTGCAGTGAGACGTTGATGTGTGTGTGACTCACTGTGTGTGTGTGTCTCAGCCTTCCTGCATTCTCCTCATCAGCCGGTCTACACCGCCACTAAACACGGAGTCATCGGCTTCACCAGAGCTATAGCGGTACGACACACACACACACACAGTCTAACAGTATTAACCCTTCAGCAGTGTGTGAGCTGTGTGTCTCTTGCTGCAGGATGCGTCCACTCAGTGTGATTACGGCGTCCGTATCAACGTGCTGTGTCCCGCCTTCGTGGACACGCCGCTGCTGCTGTCAGTGGAACATGAGGACAACATGGGCAAGTTTGTCAAGTTCAAGGATGACTTCAAACGCAGCATGAGCAAGTTTGGAGTTTTAAAGTAAGTCACACACACAGACAGACACACAGACAGACACACATGCAGACACACACACACACGCACAGACACGCACACAGACACACACACATGATGTGCAGCTGCAGGAAGTCAAACTGATTTGTGTGTGTATTGATCACAGATTAATGACTGAGCTCAGGAAACATGATGTGTTCTTATCTCTGCTACTGTGAGGAGATCAGAGTGTAAACAACATGCTGCCAATCAATCAGTGCAGTGAATGATGATCAGACTGATCAGAGCTCAGGACTCACTGTGAGCAGCTTTAAACTAACTGAGCAGCTCAGCAGCAGGAAGTTTGTACCAGAGGAAGCTGTGGCTAATGACTTCCTGTTCACACACACACACACTCACTCACACACACACACTCACACACACACACTCACAACGCACACACACATACACACACACACACACACTCACACACACTCACACACACACACACTCACACACACACACACACACACTCACACATTCACACACACACACACACACACACACTCACACTCACACACTCACACTCACACACACTGACACTGTCTCTCTGTATCGCTGACGTCTTGTCTCCTGCATGTCTCTGTGTGTCTCTGTCTCTCTCTGTGTGTGTCTCTGTCTCTCTCTCTCTGTGTCTCTGTCTCTGACGTCTTGTCTCCTGTATGTCTCTGTGTGTCTCTGTCTCTCTGTGTGTCTCTGTCTCTGTGTGTCTCTGTGTCTCTCTGAGTGTCTCTGTGTGTCTCTGTCTCTCTGTGTCTCTCTGTCTCTGACGTCTTCTCTCCTGCATGTCTCTGTGTCTCTGACGTCTTGTCTCCTGCATGTCTCTACAGGCCTTCATTGATAGCAGAGGGGATGATGAGGTTGATCCTGGACTCCAGTCTAAACGGGGCAGTGATGAAGATCACCTGTTCCAAAGGAATCCACTTCCACACCTACGAGCCCCTGTCAGCCTGAGCCGCCGCCACCACAGGAGGGGGAGGAGCTTAACCTGCATGTTGGTCCATGTTTGTAAAATGTTTCATGTCTCAGTGAAACCGTTTGTATAAGAAGCTGGTTCATACGATTCATGTGTAAACCAGAGGACAGATGTATTTATTGATACTGATGACATACTGTTCAATCATTTCAGCTGTTTGTATCTGCTCACAGTGTAACAGGGCTGCTCAGGGCCCCTGCAGGGCTCTGAGGCTCATGTGTGTTCAATAAACTCAACTCAACTGAGTCAGAGTGTGGACAGAGACAGAGGACGGCAGGGGGGACACTTCCTGTCCCACTGTGTCTCACTGGTTACTTAAACAACAGATACTTAATTGATCCCCTGGGGGATCTAAGCTTAGCTGTGTGTGTGTTTGTGTCTGTCTGAGTGTGTGAGCGAGTCTGTGTGTGTGTCTGTGTGTCTGTCTGAGTGTGTGTGTGTGTGTGTGTGTTTGTGTCTGTCTGTGTGTGTGTGTGTGAGCGAGTCTGTGTGTGTGTATATCTGTGTGTGTCTGTGTGTGTGTGAGTTGTTAAAGACAAAGGTAAACCTCTACAATCATCCAGTTGTGTCTTTATTCCAGTTTCTTTTGTACAGTAGAAGATCTCAGATTTGGACCCTGTGTATGTACACGAACACAATCAGAATCCCTCCTCACAGATGAAGCACGATGATTGATGGCTAAGGTCTCGTCACTTTACAGCTACGCTAACCATCATCTACCACAGCTATGAGCATGTCTGCGAATACAGTTACAGGCCACTTAGTTAGAGTCATGACACATCGCAGTGTGTGTCCTTTGTCCTCATGAGCTGTGTGTGTGTCGTGTTTAGAAAGGGTTGATACGCAGTCCTGTTCCCAGTGGAGAGAAGGGGTTAACCTTCGCCCACATTAAAGCATCGTTAAGGGAGATCGCTGATTTACTGTCCTCGAGCAGAAACACCGGACCCTGCAACACACACACACATGTTACTGTGACATCACACACACACACACACATGTTACTGTGACATCACACACACACACACACATGTTACTGTGACATATCACACACACACATGTTACTGTGACATATCACACACACACATGTTACTGTGACATCAGACACACACACATGTTACTGTGACATCACACACACACACACACACGTTACTGTGACATATCACACACATACACACACACACACATGTTCCTGTGACATCACACACACACACACACGTTACTGTGACATATCACACACACACATGTTACTGTGACATATCAGACACACACGTTACTGTGACATCACACACACATACACACACACACACATGTTACTGTGACATATCACACACACACATGTTACTGTGACATATCAGACACACACGTTACTGTGACATCACACACACATACACACACACACACGTTACTGTGACATCACACACACATACACACACACACGTTACTGTGACATCACACACATACACACACACACTTACTGTGACATATTACACACATACACACACACACACATGTTACTGTGACATATCAGACACACACACCCAGGTGTCTCACAGACACACAAACCTGTATCCTGTGTCCAGTGAAGCAGGACAGCTGCAGGTCTGAGTGGCTCGGCAGGTTGGAGCCCGTCACGTAGTCGGCGCCGCACAGGACCAGCGCCGCTGAGAGGCGGGACGTGTGTGTGAGTATTGATTAGAACATGTTCACATTGATCAGGTATCAAACCACATGTTACTGCTTATCTAATCTGTTTAATCTGCCTCTTCATTCCTCCCTTCAGCTCTGACCTCAGCCAATCATTGATCAGCCTAATAAGCACCTGATTGGTTACCTGAGTCTGTGGGCTGAAGTCTCCTCTGGAGGCGGCTGAACTCCTCTCTTTGACCTTCTGATGGAGGACTGTGGAGACAGACAGAGAGCTGTGAAGGTGTGTGTGTGTGTGTTCTTATGTTAGCTCCACTCTCTCCTCCTGCGGTGCCTCGTCTTCAGACGGCGCTGGCAGCAGCAGACAGAGGAGGAGGAGGAGCTGACTCCTTTCTACATCACTGAGCTGATCTTACGTGCTGCTGCTCTGTGAGCACGCCCGCCAGGCGTCCAGCTCCACGGACAGTTGCTCAATCTTCAGAGGGACACACACCTCCCGCCGCTTCAGCAGCTGACTGCAGAACAGGAAGAAAGATGTCAGCAGGTATGATGCAGCTTCATTAAGAAGGAAGTGTGCCAGCTCCGATTAGGACTGATGGGACAGGAGGTCCTCCCAGAGTCCAGAGTCCTCACATATATATCTCTAAAGGGGCTGATTGGTCGGTTACTCAGGCTAAAGAAATGTGCCTAGCACTAACTGCTAACATTCATGGCGACCATATTGATTTTTTATATTCTATAACACATTTGTAAACCAAGGACCAAACCAAAGCTCAACTCATACCCTGATGGACACACACACACTCACACACACAGTGATGTGTGTCTACCTGGTGTACTCGTAGAGTGCAGGTATGATGCTGGAGTACTGTCTTCTAATGGCCAGCAGCCCTCCAATGTAACCACAGAGGATCAGCAGCTCACTGCGAGCCCTGCACACATACACACGCGCATTTATCAAGTCTGACATTAAGTATTAACATAATTAAAACATTTTATCACGAATATAATGTACACATGTGCACCCCGCTCTATGCTTTAAAATCAAGTTCTCACTTGGTCAGCTTGGTTGTGACGAGCCGGTCCGTTCTGATGTAGCTCATCAGATCCAGGATGGGATGAACACTGTCCACCGTCCACTCAGATCCAGCCAGCTGCTCTGGTGACAGATTGTTGTAGTTAGAGCTGGTTGTTCAGACGTTATGTGGAGTCTGTGGTACAGTGCAGTCTGGTACCTTTAACGTGCTCTGTCCCGATCTGCAGTGCGTTCTCCGGCTCAGAGCTCAGTAGATGGAATTTGACCGCTGAAAACAGGTCTCCTCCACCCAGAGCCGCCTCTGCCAGGTCCTTACAGTCCTCCAGAGGGGGGAGGCCGCACTGCAACGACCAATGACACATCATCTTTATCATCATCACCATCATTGACTTCATCATCATCATCATCATTGTCTTGATCATCATCTTCATCATTATCATCATCATTATCATCACCATCATCATCATCTTCTTCATCATTATCATCACCATCATCATCTTCATCATTATCATCACCATCATCTTCATCATTGTCTTGATCATCATCTTCATCTATATCATCACCATCATCATCATCTTCTTCATCATTATCATCACCATCATCATCATCATCATCATCATTGTCTTGATCATCATCTTCATCATCATTGTCACCATCATCATTATCGTCTTCATCATCATTATCATCACCATCATCATCATCTTCATCACCATTATCACCATCATTGACTTTATCATCATCATCATCATCACATCATCATTGGCTTGATCATCATCTTCATCATCATTATCACCATCATCATTATCATCACCATCATCATCATCTTCATCATTGTCTTGATTATCATCTTCATCATTATCATCATCTTCATCATTATCATCACCATCATTGTCTTGATCACCATCATCATCATCACCAGCAGCATGTTTCATTGGGTTCTGCTGAACTCACCCTCTGGTGTAATTCGTTGATCTCAGCAGCACTTCCTGGATAAAATGCGCAGAGCTTGGCCAATAGGAGTTGGTTGTCGGGGATCATCTGCAGCAGGTCAGCTGACAGTTCCCTGAACAGAGGAGAGAACACACCTGTTACCTGCTGGCTCCTCCAATCAGCTCGTCAAGCGTAGTATATACAAGTATAGTTCCACACTCCACCTTAGAAAGGCCTACACCTGTGTGCATGCTCCAAGTGAGCTGACATCACGTACCATGTGGGAGTGGTCATGTACTTCCTGGCCAACAGTTCCAGGCAGTAAGCCGTGCTCTGATTGGCTGCCTCTCCGAGGACCATCCCCACACACGCGGCCAGTTCCAGCTCGTTTCCTCGGATCAGGCTGGCCATGGCTAACTGGAAACAAAGTGCAGTTTCAGCCATGTTTACAGGTGCAAACAGCTGCTGACGGCAAACAGCACAGACGCATTGATGTCACCTTGATGTTGTCCACAGCCAGGTGGCAGCACGCCGCCATGATGGAGCAGCCGTCCTGGAAGTACCACTCAGCCAGTTCCTCACACACCCTGTGAAGGAGGCTGCAGAGGGAGAGGGGTCAGTGTGTGTGTCTTGTCTGTGTGTGAGAGTGTGTGTGTGCGTGTGTGTCTGTGTGTGTGTTTGTGTGTCTGTGTGTGGTACCTCTGGTATTGTTGCCGGTTGTCCACATCATTAGTTGTGTGGTTGACAGCTGAGCTTTGAGGAGCACGGATGTTGCCTTCACACGCTCCCTACAACAAGGAAATAAGATCTCTGTTATTTTCTTCCCCCCCCTCCTCCTCCCACCTCCTCCTCCTTCTACTCCCTCCCTCCTCCTACTCCTCCTACCCCTCCCCCTCCTCCTCCCCCTCCTCCCTCCTCCTCCTCCTTCTACTCCCTCCCTCCTCCTCCTCCTCCCCCTCTTCCTCTTCCTCCTCCTCCCTCCTCTTCCTCCTCCTCCTCTGTGTACCTGTGCGATCAGTAAGGCCTCCAGCAGCTGTCCTCTGCCTGTGAAGAACGTTACGAGTTTTTTGATGTCTCCCGTGGCGACGCAGTACGGGATGGCGTCGTCGTTGTCCTCCGCCATCAGCTGGTCGGCTCGCCTGCAGCACAGACATGTCACTGTCACACATACAAACCACGCAACATGCAAATGACGGTGTGTCCAGGTGAGGTGAGAGTGGGTGGATGGCTCGCAGCGCTCAGCAGGTGTAGGTGAGGATGTGGTGAACTGATGGGGGTGTACCTCTGCATGAGCTTCTTCCAGTACTTCATGGAGACTCCTGGAGCCACAGACAAGGCCTTCTCCCACTGAAACACAGGTGGAGTCTGTCACTGACGTCATCGAGCTGTCAGAGCTGTGTGTGTGTGGCAGAGAGTCTGCAGCTCCACCCTTCACCCCCACATTCACACATGTTGGAAGTCTTTGCTCTTATCTCTCACACACACAGACACACACCTGTCCCAGCTCCACCATCAGCTCACAGTAGCGCTGAATCTGGCCCAGCCTCAGGTGGATGTCTGCTGCCTCCTTCAGCCGCTCCTCTTTGCTTGGAGCTCCGATTC
The DNA here is from genome assembly GCF_900634625.1 of Parambassis ranga. NCBI lineage: Eukaryota > Metazoa > Chordata > Actinopteri > Ambassidae > Parambassis > Parambassis ranga. The sequence continues at coordinate 4,505,337 of NC_041022.1, read as the reverse complement.
CTCCTCCGAACTTGGACATCTTGACGATGGTCAGCTCCTGAGCTTCAGACTGGAAGACATTCAAAATGAATCAAAGACACCAGGTCACATCGGCCTGGGACCCTCAGCCTGGACTCTGACCTACAGCCCCTCCCCGCAGCGAGCTGATTGGCTCATTGACTCACAGTTTTGAACTTGAGCAGGTGCTTCATGTGCATCACTCCTTTGCTGTAGCTGGCAGGAAGCAGCGAGTCGTCCTGCCCGTTGATGACGGACACCAGGTCCCACAGGTTACTGCTGCCCCCTGGAGGCTGACAGAGAACACACACACACACACATTATTCATACAGGCTGCTGTTTCTGTGTAACTCCACTGAGGCCTGCTCTGTTCCTTTAGTAAACAGTCTGATCTCAGTTTGATCAAACATCAGGGTGTGTGACAGAGAGCTTTGTGTTAACTCTGAGCGTCAGTCAGTCTGCATGGTGATGACTATCAGCACTTCATCCAAACACTTCACTACCTTTGATAAATAAGAATGAAGCTGTGACGTTGGACCTGAAGCTTCAGATCCAGGTGTTCAGAGGCTCGACAGCAACATTTCTCTGATTTATGGTGTTAACAGCTGTAAACCTCTGCAGACAGGCTGCTGTTACTGAACATAACGCTGAATGGATCAGAACACCGTCCAGTCAGCACCATGATGCTCACACTCAGGATGCTAATGCTTTCACTCTAAATGATAACCAGAGGGGAACCAGCTGCTCTATTAGCAGGCTAGCTGTTTGTAAACTATCAGCCAATAGCATCAGTGCTGGAGAGGATCATCAGACCCTGACCCTGAAAAGGCACCGAGGAAAGTTCAGGTGCTCCTGAGTCCATCAGTCTGTCAGAGTCTCACAGGAAGTCACAGCTCCAGGTGTGTTCGCTGGTGTCAGCAAGCTAAGCTCAGGCAGCTAGCTGTAATGTAGCATTTCTCTAGTACAGGGGTTATAGTCATGTGTTCATATGATGATGTTGTAGACTCTCTGAACCTTTGTCATACATGTGATCATGCTCAGACTGTGGCTCAGGAGTAAACAGGCCTCTCAGTGCAGTTACACTTAACGACCAGCAGAGGGAGACAAACAACAGGATATCAGCTGCTCCTTCCTGTCAACAGACCGTCTGCGCTGATGATACAGTGTGAGCACATAAAAACACCTGACGTCTCTGCTGATCACACTTACAGAGAAGCACTCAGAGAACCAGCGCAGCTTCTTGGCTCTGATGTCCACGCTCAGCTTGTCCAGCTCCTGCTTGATGTCTCTGGACACTTTCCCACAGAGCAGCGGCGGTGAGCCAGGAACCATGGCAGTATCTGCACACACACACACATGGCGGGGTTAAATCAGCCTGCAGAAGGGGGCGCAGCAGGTCAAAGGTCAGCGCTCACCTGTGTTCCCTATGATCTTCTCCCAGGGCTGCTCGGTGAGGATGTTCAGCAGCAGAGGGGAGATGAGCGGCGTGAGCGACCACAGCCGCACCGTGCTGTCCCTGCTGCAGCTCGCCATGGTGAAGGGGCGGCTCTGATGACACGTTAAACCTGAACACACACACACGGCGAGCACGGGTGTTAGGGGGGGGGGTTACCGACTCGACCTGTGAGTCGACCTCCAGCCTCACCATAGACGTCGGCTCCATGGTCGTAGACGGTGTCTAAACACGTGCCGTCCCTGGTGTCCCACACTCTGATGGTGTAATCCCAGGACCCTACGACACACATGATCATTTCAGTATGGATCACCATACACAAGCCTCACAATGTTGTGTTACTTTCAGAGACGGTACCTGAGATGAGGAGGTACGGAACCTCGGTGTTCCACAGCAGGCCTCGGACCGGCGCCGTGTGACCGCTCAGCACGTTGATGCAGGCATCCTGTGTGTAGTCCCAGATCCGGACGGTGCTGCACACACACAGCTGCAGGTAATACACACTGTGCACTGACATTTCTGTGTGTGTGTGTTTCTGTGTGTTTACTGACCCGTCATCTGATCCTGAGCAGAGTATCCCCTCTCTCAGTGGAGACCAGCGGACGTGGAACACTTTGGCTAAGTGTCCTGTGAAGACCTTCAGTGGCTGATCTGAGCTGGTGGCCAGGTAGTAAACTCGAACGTTTTTATCCTCACAGCCCGTTGCTATCATGTCCCTGCACACACACACACACACACACATTAAGCTAGTTTATTAGCCAGATTAACCCTGACAACCTGCTGTTCAGGCTGTCATCCTGCTGAGTGTGTGTCGGTGTGTGTTGGTGTGTGTCAGTGTGTGTCGGTGTGTGTCAGTGTGTGTTGGTGTGTGTCTGTGTGTGTGTGTCAGTGTGCGTTGGTGTGTGTCTGTGTTTGTCAGTGTGTGTCAGTGTGTGTCAGTGTGTGTCAGTGTGTGTCGGTGTGTGTCAGCGTGTGTCAGTGTGTGTCAGCGTGTGTCAGTGTGTGTCAGCGTGTGTCGGTGTGTGTCAGTGTGTGTCCTCCTGCAGACACATCAGTGGGTGAAGCTCTTACTTGTTGTTCTGACTCCAGTCGCAGCCAAACACAGCAGCAGGGTGTTTGTACTTATGGAGGATTTTACCATCGATGGTCCGAATGATGCTGCAGACACAAAAACAACACACATGACTCTGAGACACACACACACACACACACACACACACACACACACACACACACACACTGTGTCTGTCAGACAGGAACTCACCAGAACCCGTCTCCACTGCAGGTGGCGATCCTCTTGGAGTCCTTGTGGCTCCATGAGATGCAGAATATACCGTTCTTACCATGCTGCAAGAAGACAGGAGGTCATCACTACACACACACACACACCGTCACACACACACCGTCACACACACGCACCGTCACACACGCACCGTCACACACACCGTCACACACACCGTCACACACACTCCAGCATCTATCACTTCATGTTACAGGAAACAGCTCCATGTGAGTCTGGAAGAACCTCATTAAAGCGGGTGATGATCTTTCCTTTCCTGACGTCCCAGATGAACGCTCCATTCCGAGACGTTGCCCCGGCGATGCAGTTCAGGTCTCCTTCAAAACACAACAGAAGTCAGAGAGTGACACGTGACCTGACAACACAAACAACACCAACAACATGGCTCCAGCTATTTTCATGAAGGCTGAGACGAAGTTCTGTGTTTCAAGTCATAACACAGGAGAACTCCTCAGACCTGTGCCTCTACCTGGAGCCCAGGACAGGGAGTAGACCACTCCTTCGTTGCCGGGGGATGTGTAGACAGCTGTTAGCGTGTTCGTGTCCCAGATTTTGATGGTTCCATCAAAGCTAGCGGTGGCGAGCAGGTTGGGATCGTCGGGCTTGAACTTACAGTCAAAGATGGTTTCCACGTGACCCTGGAAGCACAGGGGGTGTTCCTGTTAGTGCGGACCGGCAGCGCCTGTGCAGCCGCTGACTGGACGTTACACAATACCAGGTCTCGTAGGAAGTCCCACTTCTTGGCCCCCATGTCGTAGAGCCCCACCCCTCCGTCCATAAAGCAGCACACCACATGACCCGGGGGCAGAGAGAAGGAGCGGTTCTGTGACAGCGTGGGTGGAGGCACGGCCTCACTGGTGGAGCTGGTGTGTTGGCTTTTACTGGGAGAGCAGGAGCTCTGAGCTGCAGAGAGACGGAGACATTCCTCAGAGAGCCACACACACTGATCCACACACACTGACCCACACACTGATCTGAGGACGGTCATCAGCTTCTCGTGTGTGTCCTCGTTACCTTTCTTGGCGAGTGGCGAGTTGAGGACGTGCAGCGCATGAAAGCCCGTCTTCTTCAGTTTGAAGCTGTCCAGAGGAGTGGAGCGGGACACATTCCAGACCCTCAACACTCCGACCTGAGAGTCTGACACACAGGCTGCAGTCAGAACGTTAGGAGGACTTTCACTGGGTTATCTTTCCAATGGTCCTTGAATGCATCATCAGGCAAACTAAACAGCTCTTCATGCTTCTTTATCCTGCGTGTCTAAACAAATCAACACGTGCAGAGGCTGTAACAGCGTCTGCATCTTTCACATGACTCTCCCTCTGCTGGGAGCCATGATGGTGCTGTCTGAGGTGCAAGACTTCATGCTCCAGTAATAAGTAATCATGTGACAGGGAGGAGAGGGTTAATATCACTCTGACTGTTACCGTGGCTCCACGAAGCCAAATGTTCTCATTAATATGCAGATAGGAGCGGCTCTACACACCAGCTGGCGGCCATGTTGAACTCACACACCACCCACACAACCACGTGTTTACCTCCGGTGATGAACATGCCCGGTGCGGACGGGACCCAGGCCAGGCACTGGACCGAAGCAGCAGCTGAGGGGAAGCAGAAGGACGTGATGCAGGCCAGGGCCTCGCTGTCCACCAGCCTGATGCCGTTATGAAGGTTAGACACTGTGAGAGAGACGGGAACAGACGGGGACAGACAGAGACAGAGGGAGACAGACAGAAACGGACAGAGACGGACAGAGGTGGACAGAGACAGACGGGTACAGAGAAAGACAGACGTAGACGGACGGGGACAGACAGAGACAGAGGGAGCCAGACGGAGACACAAAGAGACGGACAGAGACAGACGGAGACAGACGGGTACAGAGGAAGACAGATGGAGACAGACGGGGACAGAGGAAGACAGACGGAGACAGACAGAGGGTTCACTTCTAGCTCAGATCATTCACACAACACATCCCGGAGATGCTGTTAGTGTTTCATCCAACCCAGTAGGTAGTCAGTGGACAAAGGGTCCCATTCCAGGGCGCTGACAGGGTCCTCTTCATCCGTCCCCTCTAAGGACTCAGGACGCAGCACATGCTTCTGGCTTTTGGTCCCTGGGGACAGGAGGACAGAGAGGTTAGAGTGTCTCTGCAGGTTTCTGCGGACAGACTGAATGTGTCCGTACACACCGGGCTGAAAAACAGACAGACTTCCGTCCGTGTGTCCAAACACCAGCCTGCCCTTCTTGGTGGGGTGCCACCTGAAGAGGCAGATGTCCGACAGGAAGGAGTGGGCCTCTTTATGCACCGTGACCCCGGGGTCAGGGCCGCAGTACACCCAGATGTACAGCGGCCCACGCTGCGAGACAAAGGCCACTCCATCGGCTGAGTTCCAGCACCAGCTGACGGACACGGGGACACCTGAGGAAGACCAGGAGCTGCTGTGAAGATGCGGGGACAGAACCATGATCTGACCTGCTGACCTGACAGAGGTCACGGCCTACCTTTAGTGTTGTCCAGCCGTGCCACGGCCTTCTTCTCTGCCACGTTCCACACGATGAGCAGGTTATCGGCGGAGGCTGAGGCGAACAGGTCGGGGTTGTCGGGACACCAGCTGATTGCTGTTATGGTCTTCTTGTGTTCTGACATTATGGAGCGCAGCTTGAATTCATTGTACTGCTGGTCCAACTGCAAAGAGAGGAGACAGAGTCCAGACTGTGCAGGGACAGACCTAGACTACAGCATCTGATCCTCCTCCATGAGGCTGGACATGTCCTGTCCCTGTCCCACTCACAGGCTACATGTCCTGCTGGGGACTGTTCTCTGCTGAAGGGACGTGTCTGTCTCAGCAATGCCTGCTCACCTGCTGCGAGCTAATGCAGCAACATGCTGACAGGATCCAGCAGCTGATCCAACCTCATGTCCTGGATGCTAAATCAGCTAGTTGACTGTGTGCAGACGCTTTATATTAGCTAACGCTGCATAGAGAGCAAAGTGCTAACAACATCATGGAAGCTGCAGTTAGCTTACTGGCTAACATGATACATGATACAAACTTATGTATAATACAGTGTGGCTACACACAGCACACATGGCAACACGTCATCCAATCAGGTACCAGGATGTTGACTGCAGTTCACTTAATGACCACAGGTGTCACTGTTTCTAATTCTTACATTTAGAACTCACACACACACACACACACACACACACACACACACACACACACACACACACACACGTCACCTGGTAGATGTATATAGCCAGAGTAGCGCAGTAGGCGAAGCGGTCTCCACTGGCTGCACACACGTCTTTATTCCAGGGCTGACAGCCTGCTGCCAGCAGACCCACCTGCTTCACCTTCGCCATCCTCCCCTGGAGACACACACACACATACACACCTTTATGTCACAGTTTTATTCAGTGTGTGTATTACTGGCGGGCTGTGGTTTGGATTGTGTTGTACACACACACTGCATGGACCCACAGGTTGAAGGAATAAGATGATTAAGGAGAGGATTGAAGTAATCTCTGCTCTGATTGGCTGAGACAGCTGCTTATCTGCTGTAAGTGTGAGGAACTGGGCAGTGGGTCAGCATGCAGGTTGTCTCAATGGTTGGACAGTCTGAGATCAGGACATCTATCAGCCATCAATCAGTCATCAATATGCTCGGCTGGGATCAATCACCTGTGTGTGCAGATGTCTGAGTTTATGAGTGATTATGTTTAAAGGGCGGTTTCACCCAAATTACAGAGGACACAGAGAATGATGGGAGGTTTCCAGTCAGAGGTGGTCTTCAAACAGGCGGCCTGTAACCTCAGCCTTCAGGTGCAAATAGGCTCATTTATATTTTAATCAGCTCTCTCTTTAATTAGATAACGGTGCAGATCATCTGTGACAGCGAGCGGCAGCCATGACGGCACTTTGTATCAGAGATGAAGAGAGAGAGGGTCCCCTCCCTGAAAACATCCGGCTGTTTGTGTCTGCTGTACAGATGGACAGTCCATGAGGACTCAGCCACTTTTAGAGCCAGCCTCTAGTGGACCCCAGAGGAACTGCAGACCTTCAGTTCTTCTTATCTTTGGCTCTCTGTGAGTGAGTGGAGTCAGGTGGGTTCCTCAGGGAGGCTAAGTGTCCTAGCTAACTCGTATTTGTGATGCTAATTGTAGCCGCTAGCTGTGTAATCAGCTAGTGCTGCTATGCCAATGTAATGCTAATGTAACGAAGATGATCTGACCTGCCTGCTGAGAGGACGACAAGTACAAACCTCTGGATGACATCAGCTAAAGTGATATTCTGTCAGCTCACATGGTCACCTCAGCTCTGCTCATGCTCTGCCTCTGTGCTCATATTTGGATTAACTGGGAGTCAGGTGGAGTCAGATGTTGCTATGGCAGCGACGGCCTGATGCTTCCTGTGTGTGAAGCTGCTCCTCCTAATGAGGCTGATGTTGTTGGAGGTTGTTCGGTGTATCAACGCTGAGGCTGTTTTTAAAGGACACCTCTGCTTCATGTCAGCCGGGTGTCAGTGATGTGTCAGAGGTTAACCCTGATGATGCCAGGCTGATGCTGCACAGCTGCTGGTTGGTTTGTATCCTGTTAACATGCTGGAGGCACACAGGAAGCAACCACCAACACCAACAAGGCTCCATCAGGAGCCTCATCACTGTCAGAGTCCTGATGTGTCCATAAAATGTCTGCCATTAACCAGGCACAGCAACAGCCCCACAGGACCAATCAGGACGCACAGGTGTATGTGTATGTGTGTGTGTGTGTGTGTGTGTGTGTGTGTGTGAGCACATTGAAACAATGATTCCTTCAGGCTGCACCTCCTCTTCCTCTTCTTCTTCCTCCTCCTCCTCCTCCCCCTCCCCCTCTGGTGGTTTCCAGGTGAAAACACGGAGGTGATGCCGCGTGACGTACATATGACGATGCTTTATGTGTTAGCCACACGCACAGACGATCATAATAACAATACAGCAGCGTATTGATCGGCTGTGATCAATAAGCTGAGGCGCTCTCTCCCTGCTCCACGCTCGCGCTGTGTGTCTCGTCTTGTGTTCAGATTCACGCGATAAACGGCATCAACAGGTTTCAACAGCACACACGGCAGAGTGTGTGTTACTGCAGCCTGCCGCAGATGTGAACACACACACACCCGGCGGTGTGTGCTGACAGACCTGCGGTCAGCTCTGCGAGTGTGTGTGTGTTTGCTGTCGGGTCATATTTCATTGTTGCTAACAGGTAGCTGGTGTGTGTGTGTGTGTGTGTGTTTTCCTCTTACCGTCAGTTGTCGGCAGGCTCGTGCACAGCGGACAGCTCCCCGGTGCTGAAATGTGAACAGCCCACGGTTCTCTGCGCGAGCTGGGCAGCACCGGGGGGCTCTGATTGGTCGGTGGCGGTGATGGATGACGATGCTGCTCAGCCATTGGCTGTTAGGAGTGTCAGTCAAGAGGTGTGCTGTGAGTACCATGATGTATAATGATATGAGTGCGTGCCACCAGGTTTCATTCATTATTCATCAGAAGTTTCTGTTCTTTATTATTTATTAAATGAAACGCCAGACTGTATATTCATCTATAATCAATAATCCATAAGGACAAAATAAACTTTTATTTAGGAAAATTCAAACAGAAATCTCAGGCATCAGTTCGAAATAGACACACAAACCAACGTCATTTGGCTGCTCGTCTTTGTAGTAATGACTTCTGATCCTGCCACAGTTTAACTAATGCAGATTTAGACCAAATCTAAAAATCTAAGTCTTCATGCAGAAAAACAAATGCTTTTATCGGACATTCTGACTATACCGATACCATCATGTATCAATTAGATGTAAAATAATATGCATTGCCATTTTTCTCACATTACTGAATAACTTAATATCTTCACAGTGTAGTATTCTGTTACTGGTGATGATTCAAACACAGAAAGCTCCACAGTCAAACCCAGCTTTGCTCCTGCTTTCCTGCTGAGACTGGTTACATTTAAGTGATTAGCAGTGTAACATTTACCTCCGTCCAAAAATCCTGAGCAACAAGTTCCAAACACATGAAGATAAGTAGCCCACACAATCATAATCAATATACAAAATTTTATTACAAAAAGAAAAACAAAAATCAGTCCTACAAGTTGTCAAAGTTCCATATTTAAAAATGGCTGCAAACATTTTTAATCAAACTACAGATAAATCCTGGTAGTAAAATGACAGTGAAGAAACAGCACTGCTGAACAGAACACATGAGCAGTGCTTCCAGAAACGATAATTTTTTAAAATTTTACTGACATGCTGCTGTCCACTGCCTGCACAGGAGCTTCAGTCCACTGCGTCACAGGAAATTCATTCGTCTGGCTGCCTGTTTAAATAGGATCTAAACTGTAACAAACCCAAGTTCAGCAGGAGAAAAGCTTAAAAAAAAAAAAAGAAATCACATGGGGACTAAGTGACATAAAAAACTAAATCCCTGAATTGGACAATGAATACACGTCTGTCGCTACACAGGCAGACCAACAGGGGCAGCAGGCTATACTGATGAATCATCCACACAAAAAACAGTTAAGCTGAACAATGCATCGCAAACTTCACGTCCTTAAATCACTTAGTCGTCATCGTCATCATCATCGTCATCATCTTCCTCCTCGTCATCGTCATCATCGTCGTCGTCATCATCGTCAGCTGGCTCTGCCTTCTTGGCGGGCCTGCCGGGACCACTCTTCTTACCAGCGTCGCTCTTCCCTGAGCCGCCTTTGGCTCTGTAGGCAGCAACCTCCTAAAAGAGGGAACACGGGCTTTAACATGGAGTCACAGAAACTTTAATAATTCCACTCGGGAAAAAAAGGTAACACATTCGCACCTTCTCATATTTCTCCTTCAGTTTGGCAGCCTTGGCCTCGTAGGGAGCCTTGTCTTTGGAGCCCTGTGTAGCCCACATCTCACCAAGCTTCTTAGCAATGTCACCAATGGAGATGCCTGGGTTGTCCTCCTTGATCTTGGGACGGTGTTCAGAGCAGAACACAAAGAAAGCAGAGCTGGAAAGAAACAAAAACAGCGAGTCAGAAAATCTGATCAGATTTAGCATTTTACCACACATTGCTTTAGACTCACGGTGGCCTTTTGGGGGCGTTGGGGTCCTTCTTCTTCTTGCCCTTCTTGGCACCTTTAGGAGGGATGTATGACTTCATCTCCCGATCATACCGGACCTTGTCGTTCTTGGCCAGATCCTCGAACTTCACCTTCTCCTTGGCTGACATGGTCTATGTTACAAAAACATAAATCTTTTAACATTCAGACAGTCGTGCATTTAATTAGTTCACAGTTACTGGCTGCTAGAGAAACAAAATCCACTTTCTGCAGGTCGTTTATGGCTCTAATCAATTTTTAAATTGTAAAAAAAAAAAGTTAGAAACAGACGACTTTTAATGCAGACAAGCTCACCTTCCATCTCTCAGAGCACTTCTTGGAAAACTCTGCAAAGTTGACACTGGTGCCGGGGTGTTTCTTCTTGTGCTCCTCACGGCAGGTCTGGACAAAGAAGGCATAGGAGGAGGTTTTTCCTCTGGGCTTATTTGGGTCCTTTGTCATGGCTGCAACGAATCTGGAAATAATGAGGGGAAAGAAACAAATGTGACAAAGGCAACAAATTAAGTTCAGTTTTAGTAATAACGACCTTTAATACAGGAAAATATTCGTCAGCTTTAATCAACCGTAATGTTTATACAGGCGAATATTCACCGTCGAACAGTGTAACGTTATTGTGGCTCAAATAGGGCAAGCAAACGCCCGGGGCTGTTTTAAGGCTCTAATCGGATTTCTGCCTCTCTGGGACAAAAAGACGCGACTCCATTTTGTATCTTCCCGCCTAAACCCCCAACTGCGCCAAAAACTTCCCCAACAAAGTAGCCCAGTATACACACGTCGCTTCCCTACAACTGCAAACGTTATTCAGTCATTCGCTGCGGTTCAGCGGACACGGAGAGCGAGTCTACGCCAGAACAGACGCCATTCAAACTTTCAAACACGGCAGCTGCCGTCGTGTAGCGAGCTTAGCTAGCAAACCAAATGGCGTTTGGACAGCATGTTGCGCACTAAGTTGGGAGCACTGCAGTGACTGCACAGCCGAGGAAACCACGGCGAACCGCACCGCGAGGAGTTTAAAAACACCCACAATTACGGTGTTTTCTGTGAAAGACGCTGTTAGTCAAAAAAACATTCGAAACTACAAGGAAGCGGGAAAATTACTTTACTAAACCAGTTTTAGTGTTTTAAATCTACACAAACCGAACATCCGTAGGCACGTACAACGAAACCACAGAAGAAAACTTTAAAAAATAACATACGCACATAAATACAAATGTGAAATCAGTCAAGTCTTACCTGTTCTCTGCTAGTCAACTTGTAAACGAGTGAATGAGGAAGGACGCGCAACTGTTTTGTCACCGTCTGCAACAACAACCGCACTTGACTAGAACTAGTTCCACAGCGCCTGCCCACCGGCCTCCTATTGGTCAGATTAGAGCATTTAAATTTTGAACGCGGGGCACAGGGCCGCTGTGACGCTGCGATTGGCTGTAGAGCCTGAAGAGTAGCGCTCACGTTTGTGTACGCACCCTGAACGCTGATTGGCCGCGCTGGGCTTTTAAACGTACGGCGCGAAAAGCTCTTTGTTTGCTGGCCGACAGTCAAAATATCATTATCTGCGCTCCGGTTACCTTTTAACCGTTTGTTTTCAGCCGGACGGCAGCTGAACCGCCGCAGCTTCCAATCACAGCGCCGCGGCCACAACAACAAACCCGCTAATTTGACTTTTAACGGACCACAACATAAAAAAAAACAACACTTCCGTGTTTAGCTTTGAGGTTACAACTTCATAGGTTGTCTGCACAGCGTGGTCATTTAGAATACAAATAATTTGGCATTGCGACTGACCACAACACATCCATAAAACAGGACCATTTCTTAAATGTAATAGAAGTAAAATTAAATAAGGTGTTTTGAATATAACAATCTTTACTTGTCTAAATTAGACAGATATGAGCAATTTAAAATGAGGATTGGATAATAAAATGTGACTAAACAAGTAAAATAAAACCACAAAGCCTGTGAAAGCATGCTCACTGATACAAGCTGCAAAAACAAAACAGCTGCATGCTGATGAAAATCACTTTTCATCAATATCCCAACAGCAATCTGATTAAATTATACCATATAAATAATGAATTCATTAGAAGCCCTGATGTATGGAAGAACACGGCACACTGTAAAACACTGTCCGTTACTGTAAAACAGTTAATGAAAGCCTCCTGCAGCAGTGGATAAGTAGTAGGTGGATCTTTGTCAGAGGGCCATTACAGCACTGGGTGGGGGTTCTGGGTGTGGGTGTGGGGGTTACATACACGTCCAAGAAACATTTGAATGTTTGCACCACAATCACACACAAGCAAAACACCAACACATCTTTAATTCTTCCTAAAACTGAAAGTTTTGATGGATAAAAGCCTCCATCACCAGCTTTAGATGTTCTTTGCAAGAGTTTAATGAGAACTATAAACTGCAGACTGTAAAGATGGCTGACAGGACAGCTGCTCAGGTCTCAGTGCTGCCATCTTGGCTCACTGAGTGTGTGAAACAGTCTGAGATTAAGTGAATTTACAGGTAAATCTCTTTGATCTGAATTAAGTGAAGCAGGGAGTGTGCCTGTAATGTAGGAAACACTGTGTAGGAACAGGCAGTGTGAACATGCACATGTCCAGATTTTAGGACTCTGGCTACACACGGACATGTTTTATCAGCTTTTCTTTTCATCCTGTTGATAACTTCAGTCCATTTTTGTTTTTTGAACGTCTTTAAACTCACTTTATTACACGTTAAGCTTTGTTAATGCATTAATTAAGGTTCAGAAATCTCTGAAGTACAGTCTCTGTTAGGAACCCTCTGTATGTATGTCTGGCTTCTTGTTGTCTCCCCACTTCCAGACAGAAGGTGGCAGCATTCACCTGACTTCCGGGTAAACACTAACGAAGAAGAAGCTGGGCTCTGGTGTTATGGGTGTCAGTGGTTGTAGTTCCTGGAAGCTGGGTTGAACTGTGGAGGTAACGGTGAGCGGGGTGGACGCACACGGACTGATCACGGTCCATTCACGGTTCACAGAGCACAGAGGACGGTGTCCACAGTGAGGGACGGCCGGGGACAGTCTGAAGATGAGTGGAGCCGCTGTGGACACGAGCACGCTCTGTCTGTTTGACGTTGACGGCACGCTCACGGCCGCCAGACAGGTGATATGTGTGTGCGTGTGTGCGTGTGAGTGAGTGAAACTAATGACGCCCATTCACACAAACTGATGACAGCACTTTCCGGCTCCACGTCGTTGTTGTAGTTCTTCCGTACGTTAATACGGTCCGCCGAAACGGAAAGGTGTTGTTCCGCTGGGTAATGTTAGAATGTTGTTTTTTTTTCGGGCGGATATTAGCGGATAAATACTTGTTCTGAAGGATATGTGTATGTCGTGTTTCTGCTGTAGACCTTAACTGGCCGCGGACAGGTTTGGCAGCTTCTGGCTGTAACCGGAAGTGTCTGGCGGAACGAAAAAAGTGAAACACTTTAGTATCTATTAAAGGAGCAGCTGGTTTAAAGGACTTTCTGTTGACTTCCGGTAGCATTTTGCTAACAATCCTCTGTCCCGGTTTGTAAAAAAACAAAAAAAAGAAATATGACATAAAATATATAATAATATGTGTGCAAGATTCATTAGAGTGTGACTGTACCTGTGTTTCACAAGCATAAAGGCTTAGTGGCTTTTGTCCTCCATGGGGTGTCTTTTGAGGTGTTTCCTAAGGACACTGTGATTGTGCAAAGACACGTCGACTCTGTCGTGTTCTTGTGCAACACACAAAAACATCATTTAAAGGGAGACACACAAAACTACAACTACAAACTGTGTGTGTTTCAGTGTGTGACCCCTGACATGGCAGAGTTCCTGGACAAGTTAAAGACCCGGGTTCGAGTCGGAGTCGTTGGAGGGTCGGATCTCAGCAAAATCAAAGAGCAGCTGGGGAATGATGGTGACACAAACACACACACACACACACACACAGTACATCTGGTTACTCCCTGTCATATGTGTTGTGAGGCTCAGTGTGCCTGTTCATGTGCGCAGTGATCCAGAAAGTGGACTATGTGTTTGCTGAAAATGGTCTGGTGGCCTATAGGAATGGGCAGCTGCTCTCTGTGCAGGTAGGGCTGCTGTCGTGTGTGAGTCATGACTGGTTAAGTGAGGACTGTGGACAGATTTGAGCTGTAAATGGATGTTTCTTGCTTCCTGCTTCAGTCCATTCAGGCTCACATGGGCGAGGAGCTGCTGCAAGAATTCATCAACTTCTGTCTTAACTACATGGCGAAGATCAAACTGCCTAAGAAGAGGTGGGGTCAGAGTCTCAGCGTCTTTGGTTACTCACTCAGGTTTTAGCTCTGTGACTGCTGTAACCATGGAGACAAAATGATGATGTGTTTTTTTTTTTCCTCAGGGGGACGTTCATTGAATTCCGTAACGGCATGTTGAACGTCTCTCCGATTGGACGCAGCTGCACACAAGAGGAAAGGATAGAGTTCTACGAGCTGGATCAGGTAACACACTCTCTCGCACACTCGCTCAGACTGTGTGTGTGTCTTGGCTCTCGACTTTTTTTTAAACTAGTTTTAGGTGTTTGGGTTTTGTTTCTGAACTGGTTCCAGACCTGGTCTTGGACTGGTTTGGCTACTATCAGGGTGTGACTCTGGTTTGTAGCAACCCCCTCCTCTGCTCTCTGCACCTCCTCCCCCACATTAAGCTGCAGAATTAGCCTCTTTATCAGCAGATGAGGTGTTTGGACTGCATGCAGAGAGGAGACAAGCTTCTCCTCTTTAAAATGTCCATACTGCGACCTTCAGGTGGACGATATGTCTGCAGAGATGTGAGTTATTGTTTGTTTGTTCCACAGAAAGAGAAGATCAGAGAGACATTTGTTTCTGTATTAAAGGAAGAATTCAAAGGAAAAGGACTGACGTTTTCCATCGGTAAGTCTGTCTCGCTCACACACACACACACACACAGTGTGCTTGCAGCAGACGGTGTGAATGGCGCTCACCTCTGTTGTCTCTGCAGGAGGGCAGATCAGCTTTGATGTGTTCCCTGACGGCTGGGATAAGAGGTACTGCCTGGGGATCGTTGAGAAGGACGGCTACACAACCATCCACTTCTTTGGGGATAAGACCAAACCTGTGAGTGTGTAACTGCTGCACAGCAGGCATGCGAGTGCTTACAAAGGTGCAGCAACAGCAGGCAGAATGAGATGCATTTACATGAGTTCAAATGGTAAACATGCAGACTCACTGCAAAAGGTTCAGCTTAAAAACACTGAGGGGGAGAGAGGATGCATAATGAAGGGAAGTCGTAGTGTTTGAACATGTGTGTTAATGTGTGATTACAGCCGCCTGCGGGCAGCTTTAGTTTTGTATGTATGCTTCACACGCCTGAGCAGAGTGCCCCCCTTGTGAAACTCCTCCAGTTTGTTGTTGCAGCACCTTTAAAGAATCATTTTTCATAGCCCGAGCGATCGCTCTATGCGACCTGCTCCTCTCTAGAAACATGTAAGAGGGGCTGATATCAGCCAGCTGGAGGGTCAGGGGTTGTTAGACTGGACACAGCAGGAGTCCACAGCCATGTTTTAGGAAATAACTGAACAGCAGAATCAAACCTTAGAATGAGGAGGTGACAGTGGAGCCATTACAGGCGCTCTGCAGCAGGACGCGATGCAGTGTGGCTAAGCTAACCTTTGTGTCTTTGCATCTTTGATGGTGTCAGGGAGGAAACGACTACGAGATCTACTCTGACCCTCGCACCGTCGGACATGAGGTGTCCTGTCCGGAGGACACACTGCGGATCTGTGAGCAGCTCTTCTTCTCCTGAGAGCATGAGTTCCTGCCTTTTTTCCAAAGAGAGGGCCTGTGGGAGGTGAAACATGACTGACGGAGAGGAGAGGAAGGAACTCTTTCAGCCACACATGACTGGAAACAAAAAGGAAATCTGTTTATTTGTCCGGTACGTCTGATGAACTGAACCTGCCACATGACACTGACGGAGGAACGGATGCTTCTGTCTGAACCGCTGACTGTAAATAAAGATGGCTGATGTGACGGCTCCACTCGGCTGAATATCCCAGAAGAGGGCACTGTGCAGACAGTCCTGAGGGAAAAGCCTTCACATCTCTACAGAAAAGCAGTTAAAGTGAGACAGGAAGTGAAGACACGCTGGCCATCTTTATTTACACCCTGTAATCCAAACAAAAACCCTCCGACTGTCACACCCTGTGATGAACCAGAGGACTGTTTCCCTTTAACAATGCATTTATTGATACATTAATGGATACAGGACACACACTATACACACACACACACACAGCACAGGCTACAGTTTATAATGTACAAAGGCTAAAAGGAGACCCGGTCTGTCCTTCTGAACCCCGTCAGAGCTTCCTTCAGGACGTCAGTGCAGCCACATCACCGCAGGACGGTCAGCTTTACATACAGGAACATGATGAGGTCCAGGTCTGTGTAACTTCATACAACACCCTTAAAACACTGCTCCATCAGTCAGGCATGAACGACGAAATAAAAACAACTAAAGACATTAAGAAAAAACACAAAATGACAAAAATAAAAAAACGTAAACATAAATATCTTTGTTCACATTTTGTTCATTCTCATACAGTACTGCAGGAATGACGCAGTTCTGGATTTGAAACAGGAAGTTAGCATCACATGTTCGCTCCACGAACAGCCAGATCAGATTCCTCCGTTATCTTTTGGATCACTGCACAAAATAAATAAAGTTAATGATCCTCACAGGTGTAGTTCAGCAGGACCATCTTCACTAATGAACTCCACTTTGTGATGTTTGAAGCCTGAATATGATCACCAGAAGCTAAAAGCTAATGCTACACTATAAAGCAGCTACAGCACGGTCACATGACTACACCATCAGCACCACCAGGTTCACCGCTCTGACCTCTTCTACAGTACAAACACCTGGATGACCTTTAATAACATGGTCTGTAGTCCCATTTAGCCACTTGTTAGCATGTAGCCTGTTTTTCTGACATCAGGAAGTGCCAACATGTCGCTGGTTTAGTTCTTATTTCTGCAGCACTGTATTCAGAGAGTAAATCTACGGAGCCCCAGGAGGGACAGCAGAGTCAACAGTGGGAGGGAACTGAACTTTAGATTTCACAAGGTTAGTTTATCTTCTGCCCCTTTGATCACAGCGAGAAATCCCAAAATGGGTCCTTGTTTTTTTTTAATGAAAATCTTTGTTATATATTTTCCTCTCAGCATGTCCCTTCAGGGGCTCCGTATAAATCTGCCTTTCCTTCCCTGGTACAGTTTCCCTTCTCAGTGCCAGTTCATTTCTCTGATCTTAGATCTCAGCTTCAGTGACTTGAGGTCAGAGCATCTAAATCCCTTCAGACTCACTGGAAGCATCAGTCAGCACGTCCCCTTTGTGTTTGGGCCCAACATACAGTAAAAATAAAAAAAGTTCAGGTTCATTTCCCTTTGTTAGAAGTGACCGTCAGTTGTTCATGTCAGCGGCCGTCAGTCAGTCAAAGATGGAGCGACACAGATTAACAAGAAAATCACAAGTAGGCAGAAGAAAAATAACATCAGCAGTATGACACACAGCCTTCCCTCACTGCTGACAGGCTCCACACTCTGTCTTCTGCTGCCTCCATTACAGAATCTCAGCATGTGTTAGCAGGAAGACTGTGAATATCAGAAACTCTTCATTTCCCTTTGTTTTGTCATGTTGTCAGCAGCCTAACACCTTACATAAACAACCAAATTATTTTTAACAGGAATTAAACATTCTGGAAATGAGGGCATCCTGCCTGCAGTAGATCAGGAGAATTAATAATCAATAAGGACATTCGGGTGATTTTAGTCCAGATCATAAAGATCTGCCATGTTCCTCACTGCTGTTCCCTGTATCAGTCCAATCTTCTGACTTTGATTATTTATTTTAAATGTACATGTTATTCCCCCTCCCTGTGTGTGCAGTGTGTTCTGCGCTCGTGTCACTCTCTCTGTGGTCTTAGTGCATTTCTAGAAGTATAAATGTCAGTTGACTGATCCCGTCTACAAACAGTTTCCACACAGGAGCCAGCAGCTGGTCAGACGGATCAGAAGCCGCTCCCTCCTTCAGGTTTGATCGTTGGCGCCGCTCCCTCCGTGTCTGAGAATAAATACAACACAAAGAGCAGCCGGCTTCCCTTTGTTCCCGCCTCATTCCAGGTCCACGTCCTTCCCGTCGTCCCCGCCGCTGGACGAACGGCTGCTGAGGTCGGCCACGCCCGACTCCAGGTCACTGCAGGTGGAGAGGTCGTCAGGGTCGTGACCCTTCAGCTGGGTGTGTGGCCTTAGTGGCAGGGTGAGGGCGGGGTCCTTGCTCTGAGTCTTGTTTTGATTGGCTGTTTCGGTGTCCTGTGCAGGGCTGGTGATCGGATCTGTGAACGTGGTGGGCGGGTCCGGCCCGCTGTGTCTCTGCCACAGGCGGCTAGTCGTCCTCCTCGGAACCTCCACCTTCTCCCATATGATTGGCTTCCCCGTCAGGGTTGCTATCCTCTGCAAACACAGACACACACTTTGATCAGCGGCAGCAGTGTTTTTGTCTGCTCTGATTGTGTGATGGTGGTCAGGAATGTAGTGTGAGGAGCTCATCAGTGCTACCAACATGGTGACAGAACCATTAAGGAGGCGTCCTGTGGAGGACAGGCCCATCTAAAGGACCAGCTGATCAGAGGACCTCTGAAAGTTAGCATGTGTGTGTGGAGAATCCAAAAACGTCTCTATATCCCTCCTCACAGGACTCCAGATGGAGGCTTCACACTGACATGGATGATGTCATGTCAGGGCCCTCCATCTTTGTGTGTCTGTGACATGAGCCTGCTGTGATGGTGAGGAGGGAGGCTTCAGAGTGTGATGTCATCACTTCTGATGATGAACAGTGATGGATGTGTGTGGTGGTGTCTGTGTGTCCTATGCCTTGTCTGGAGCCCTGCTGCTGATGGGTGGGTCCTCCTGGCGGTACCTCCTGGTGATTGGTCAGCTCCTCCTCCAACTGCTGGGACTCCTCCTTCACAGCGGCCAGGAAGTCAGCGGGCGACTGGCGAGGCGGCGTTGACTTCTCCACATGGTTATACAGACCCTTCCACATTCTGGAGGATGTGAAGGTGTTAATTCATGTAAACTGGAATAAAGCAGACAGCTGTGTGTGTGTGTGTGTGTGTGTGTGTGTGTGCACTGCAGTGACTGACTTGAAGCAGTAGGGGGTGGTGTTGGGTCTCAGGACGCCCTGACTCTGGCTCAGCTCAGCTTTGTACAGAGGGTTGGCGTACTCAGCTCGGTCCTTCCACAGCTGAGGCCACACTGAATGACTGCGCTCACACAGCCTGCGAACACACAGACACATATATGTTCAGAAAAACACACTGTGAGTATCGGCTAATGATGTGTGAGGATGTCTTCTTCTCTATGCTGCGGACCTGACCCTCAGTGCTACTCACTGACTGGTCTGACAGGGTGACAGTGAATGCCTCGTGGACAGCAGAAACACACTGAGCATGCAATCTCGTGTTCATTGATACCTCATGTCCCTGCGTTCCTTCTGGCAGTTTCCCAGGAAGGTCCCATACTGACATGAGTACACGTGTGTGTGTATGGCGATGAGGAAGCGCTCGTTGAACTCGAAGGCACATGGAAACTGCTCTGACAGCTGCCACACACACTCCAGGAACTGATCGATGACGGGCGACACTTCTTTAGGATCGCCGTCCAGGTGAGCGTACCTGCGAGAGACAGGGAAGAAAACAAAAGTTGCACGGTGGCTTGTGTGTTAAACTGTGTGTGCGGTTTCTCTGTAGGCGCAGAGTCCAGACTGACCTGTGAGAGAACTTATGGCCAAAGGACACCCAGTCTTTCTCTATCAGCGCCTACAGGAGAGGAAGAGGAGGTGAGGATCAAAGATGATCGACGTGTGTGTGTGTGTGTGTGTGTGTGTGTGTGTTACCATGAGTCCTTTAATGGTCCTGTAGTATGGGTCCAGAAGTATACTGGCTACAGAGCAGGCCTGGGCGGTCCTGTCCCAGCCATCTGAACAGTGAACCAACACACTGATGCCTTCATCAGCCACTGCCTGCAGACACAGACACACACAGACATCATTGACGTGTCTGTCGGTAAAAATAACATAAAAATAAAATGTGTGTGTGTGTACACACCCTGGCTATGAAGACTCCAGCATCTAGAACAGCTTTAATGTGTTTAAGCCAGCCAGAGTTCTCCAGACCCCACAGGAAGTCTGTCATGGATGGAGCTCGCATCTCGCCCACTGTGGGGAAAAGAGAGAGAGAGAGAGAGAGAGAGGGGAAGGGTGTGTTTAGACACACTCTCAGAGGAAGTGTGTGTTTACTGGGAGCAGGTCACTTGGCCGTAGTTACCGTCGATGATCTTCTGCTGGCTGCTCCTCATCACGTGAATGTTTTCGATGCCGATGAACTGCAGCTTGATGTTGGTGTAGTGGTCCTCGTTCTCGTAGCCTTTCCCCGCCGCGCGGTTCGCCATGGCATTCAGCTGGACACACACACACACACACAGGTCACAGTGTGTCATTCAGTGCGGCTGCACCTGTGTGTGTGTGTGTGTGTTATTTTGCTACCTTGGGCCTGGTATCCACTACATAGATGTAGTCACTCCCAGGATTGGACTTCATCACAGCCTGCAGCATCATCTCGTCCTCCTGAGAGCGCCCGCTAAAGCCAGACAGTGGCTGACTGCAGCGACACACCGCCGCCTACAGGAGGAGAACACACCCTGAATCATCATCATCCCGTGTGTGTGTGTGTGAGAGAGAGAGACTGACCAGTGTGTCCTGGTGGAAGTAGGACAGAGCAGGAAATCGTCCTCGGCTCCTGAACCTCGAGCTGCCAACAATGATGGCGGGCGTGGCCGACTTTGGAACAAACAGCTCTGAGGGGTAAGTGTCACACACCTGCAGGGCACACACACACACATAAATCTGTGGCTGTAGTTTAATGTAAAAGAGTCATCCCAGGCTGAGGAGGACAGTCAGACTGCTGATGGTACATGTGTGTGTGTGATCTTGAGCTCATCAGTGTTTGTTTACAGTTTGTGTATCTGCAGCTCCTCCTTGGTTTAAATGATGAACAGACCGCTGCCCCCTGCTGGTATGCAGAGGTGCATCCTTCACAGACAGAATCTGTGGTGTGTTTAAGTGCAGCTGGTTGCTGCTGACACAGGAGATGTGAGGCGTGTCAGGGCCTTTAAATCGGAGGGTTAATCCCACCTCTAAGATCACTATGAACAGCTCGTCTGTATGAAAACAGAACAAACCTTCATCGTTAAGGAAACACACTGCCTGTGTTTACGGGGACAGCCTCACTGTGCTGTGTCGGTCTGAGGTTGTTAGCTGCTGATAAGCAGCGAGTGCGGCTGAAGCTCGGATCTAATCTGTGACCTTGTAAAAGTCCCGAGCACACGTGTTCACTGCTCAGATATCCTGCAGGTGTGCAGCGCTCTGTGTTTGACAGAGGTGCCCCTTATCAGTGTACTCTGTGCTCAGTATGAAGCCTCTTTGACACTGACCCTGTACTCGCTGTTGGCTGCCGTGGCGACCCACAGGTTATTAGGAACTCCCATCCTCTTGTAGTCGGCAGTGAGGTCAGTGAAGTTCCATGACTCCTCTCTCTCCTCTTTGTTCACATTAGGGTTAAACGACAGGCAGTACAGCTCACTGTACTTCTCTGAGAGGAGGAAGAGGAGGAGCAGGATGAAGGCAGGAAACAGGGGAGGGAGGGAGACACAGAGACACAGGGGGGGGGAGAGGAACAAGAGTGAGAAAAGCAGTGTTTTACTAGTACCTGTTGCTACATCTGTTAATGACACACACACACACACCTGGTCGTGACAACCGGACCAATGAGGCGTGGACATCCACACTGTCTCTCTCCTGTGGGATGAAGATGTGGAAGACCCGGAAGTCCTTACAGCGCAGGATCAGCTGACTTCCTGTGGGGGTGGAGGGCGGCCTCTCCACACTGCTCACCATGCTGTGCAACACCTGTAACACACACACACACACACACACGTCCTATGAGTCACCCACTGATCCACTCTATAGGGACACAGTTGTGTAATCTGTCTCATGATCTGTGGGGATGAGGAAGCTGTGGGGCCACTCAGGAAGTTAAAGCCGCACACTGAAGAAGAAGAAGCTTCCGATTTTTTTATGTAAGCTAACTGTAATCTGTGTCTTGCTAATCTCAGCCTGCTGAGTGAAATCTGACACCACTGGTGATCCTGCAGTCTGGTCCAGAGGGGCCTCCTCTCCTTCCTGTGTCTGGAAACCACACAGTCCCCACGGGGATGAGGTCAGTAAAGGTGTCACACTGAAGGCCAGGAACTGGGCTGCAGTTCCTCCTGTGTCCATTAGAGGTCAGTCAGACCCCCCCACACCCCCTGATTTCTATGTTAAAATGTCTACAGCAGGAACATTAAGCTCCTTGTTTGCTGTATGTATGGGGAGGATTTTTTACATAACACGCTCCGTTGAGGAGTTGTTGGGGGGCGTGGAGTGAGACGGCGAGCTGTTTATCCACCGCCACTTCGGCTCACACCTGCCTGCAGACTAAAAACATGCATCACACAGAGACTGTGGTGATGTCTGCTGTTGATATTTCTGACACATGAGGAGAGGAGTGTCGCCTGCAGCAGCAGGTTTCCCTGTCAGACGTGCTGTTCTGTCCGGCTGGTGTCATGGCGTCCAGCTTACCCAGGTCTCCCTGCGTGTCTCAGGGTTGTTCTCCACAAAGATAGTGTGTGTGGCAGAGAGGTATAGAGTCCCGACGCTGGCTTTCCTCTGGCCAGCGGACCGGTCCAGAAGACGCACCTGCTCCACCTAACACACACACACACACACACATACATCAGTGAGAGACAGTCTGTGGTCTGAGGGGACGGTGAGATCATTACAGTGAGGATGGAGAAGAGGCCTGAGACAGGGGGTCACATGGGGAGGAAGATGGAGGGTTGCTGCGTCATAGCTGTTATAACATGTGCATTACACATTATTACAATAGTAATAAACAAAAGGAACAAGCAGACGGCATGAATGATGGCCGGGATCAGAGACAGGGTGTCCCGCTGAGGACAGACCTGAGTCTGGGCATAAATAACAGACAGAGATGAAGCAGAGGGACGGGACGGGGCTCTGGATGGAAGCGGACGCAGCCCATCAGAGGAGCAGCGCGCCTCAGCGGGAACAGCCCCGCTATCCCTACCTTGGGCGTCCGGATGTGCTCCATCACTGACAACCAAAATGGTGGAGATGGAGAAACGGTGGCCCGACGTCTTCTGCGGCTCGGCGTTAGTTTCCCTGCTTCCCGCGGTGCTCTCGGAGGCTGCTGTTCCACCGCCGCCCCGGAACGTCTTCCATGACTCCCGCCTGCTGCTCCGTGTCCGGCCTGGTTCCGTTGAACCCACACAAAGCCCGCCTCGGTGTAAGGAGCGTCTCAGCCTCCGATGGACGCTGCGAACAGCTGCGTAATGCGTCACGTTGCCGACGTTCACGTACTAAACATCCGGCGGATCCTTTCAGAATAAAGTTCAGTGGTTTGGAAAAAATAAAATGTCAAAACTGGTCCAGTGTTTCAGCCAGCGATCATAAAACGGGTTATTTAGCTGCATAAAATAATCAACATTTGGTTTTAGATAGGATTTAAACAGACAACTTACATCCAGCACGTTGTAGACCAGCAATTAAAATAAGTGGAAATTATGTGTGATTGATTTATCACAAAAATAACTACAGAGAAGTTAAATAGAATAGAATATACTTTATTAATCCCTTTGGGAAGGTCCCTCAGGGAAGTTTGGGTACCAGCAGCAATACAACACCGACAGTCAGAGCAAGAGTTAAATAGAATAAAATAGAATATAGTACAGAAAAAAATGAAAGATAAGAGGAATTATGTACAAACATTGCACACCAGCATGGATGGTAATGGTGGTGGATGTAATATAGTGCAGTAAAAGTAAGGAATTAACCCTCATGCACTGTTCGGGACATTTTTGTCCTCTGAGAGAAATTTTTCTGTTTATTTTGGCCATAACTTTGTCAATATGTGGACAAATTGAATCATTTTTGCTCAACAAGCTTAATTTTACATAAATTTTGTTAATATGATTTTAAATCACAAATTTTACCTCCTACCAACAGGGTAAATCACCAACAATCAAGAATGCATGATTATGTAGTGCCATGGCTGTGCAGTCAAAAAAAAGTGTGGTTATAATGTAAGTCTATGGGACAAAAATGGGAGAAAAAAAAGAAAATCCAGTGCTGTGCAAAAACTAATAATGCAATAAAGTCAATTTTTTTACTGATGTTTCACATGACCAAGACTGTAATAAAGGTTAAAAAAAATCCAGTCCACATTCACCTTTTCTATTAAAAGTGAGCCATTTTGTGTGTTTTTTTCCAATTTTCAGCACCACCCCTTATAAAATTGGTGATTAAAGGGTTAAAATCCTGGGGGAAATGATTTTTTTCACTACTGTTCATTAGAACTGAAGTTAATTAAAAGGTCTATGCAAAAAAATCTCAAAAAAAATATTCTAATCTAATCTAATATATTTTTAAAACCGTTAAAGTTAGGGGACGTTTTTGTCCCGAACAACACATAATTGTAGTGTTTGCGAACAGTCCATGAGGGTTAAAAGCAGTGGCGTAGGAAGCATTAAAAATGTGGGGGGGACACCTTCTGTGGGTGGGTGGTGGAAAAAAAGTACATAAGTATATTATGAAATATAATAATATGAAGTAGTTGCGATTTCCTGTGGATTTTAACAGTGATTTTAACAGTGTTAAACTATTTTACCTACAGAAGTAAACACTTAATGACTATTTCAGAGACAGATTCAACAAAAACTCGGTGACAAACAGAAACTAATTCCAAGTGAAACAACAGTTTTGTCAAACATACTGGTGCTACTACACTAACAGCCTCCATATCTGAGGCCTTCTCTCATTTACAGAGACAAAAAACTGGCAAATCCCATAGAAAAATGAACCAAACTGCTTAATGCAGATAATACTGAAACACTAAAAATACTAACTTACAAAAAGATGCATGTCTTTATTTTTATTTGCTTATAAAACTGCTCAATTCACAACAAACCTTGTGGATGTGTTTACAATGATGCACTGCCTCATCTGCTACATCAGTGTTCCCCTGTTCATATAATGCTCCACTGTGTCCTGACGGTCCATCACATGTGTTTTATTCTTGCTGATCAGAATAGGAGCAGGTGGCTATGTGCACTGGCTAGGCGAGGCTGAAGCTTGCAGGCTAACAGGGGCTAACCTGGCCCTTATTACAATATGGGTTAATGCTGAAAACAACTCTAACTCTCTGTGTCTTTGTTGGGAATCTCCTCATGTCCATTGTGTGTGGGGAGGGAGCAGAAAAGGCAACAACATGTCGTCAGACAAATAAAACCATCTACTGTAACTGACAGCAGCTTCCTCCCAACTTTTCTAAGTTGATTTAACATCAGCCTAACCTCACCTGGGGCCATGTGACAAAGCAGTAAGGCTTCAGCATGAGCTGGACTTTGTGGGATGACACTGACGTCACCTCCTCCAGCTTCGAGCAGCACTGACGGTTCTCTTTACGGTGTTTTACGCTCGCTCGAAGAAAGCCACTGGCTTTGTTAGGTCTGTTACTATAGTAACGGTATTGCAGCGCTGTGGTAACCAGGAAAACATGGAGTGGATTTCAGCGGTGAGGTTATTCTCTTATGAACCAAGTGGAACGGAGTTTTTCACGAGCAATCGAAACAGCGTTAGGTGGAGTTTCCTACTCACTAAATGTGGGGGGGGGTCCAAACGGGCCGTTTTAAAATGTGGGGGGGACACGTCCCCCTCTGATATAATGGTAGCGACGCCTATGGTTAAAAGTCAGATTGTGCATGTTGTCCCACAGAAAACATCGGTTTAAAGAAATTAACCCTTCAATAATGAGTCTGTGTGTCAATCCGACCTCTAGATGGCAGCATCAGACACCAGGTCCGGCAGGAAGCCGCGGATACAGACCTGAAGGTTCCATCAGTGAAAGTTAGGATGAGACGTTTAAACTCAGAAGACTCATCACAGCCAACCACAGCGCCCACTGTATTCCTCCGCATGGCAATATAGTCCCTGGACCGGTGTGGGCTGGAGGAGTGACGATGAATTTGGCGCTGACTGACAGGTGTGTGTGTGTGTGTGTGAGAGAGAGAGAGAGAGAGAGAGGGAGAGGGGGGGCTCAGTCTGCAGTCATTGATCATGTGGAGAGGAGTCGCGCGCACTTTCGCGCTAGCAGGTGTGTATGTGACTGTGTGTGGGCTCGCGCTGTGACGGTGTGTCCAGGTGGGAGCTGTGGACTCCGGGTTTCGTCCACGCGTGGCTGCCGCTGCAGTTCGTGAGTCGGTGAGTGCGTGTTTACCTGTTTACCTGTTAGCCTGTGGAGTTCGCGCGTCGAACAAAAAGTAACGGGTTAAATAAAGTGGTTGATGTGGAGAACAGAGCTGTGGACAGAGTGGACAGAGTGGGTGCTCTGTCAGAGCTTTGCAGACGTTCATCCCGCACAGACTTCATTAAACTGTCAACTGTAACGCGTTAAAGCCTAGCTTGATGAGGCTAACACAAACAAACAAACAAACAAACAAACAAACAAACAAACATCTCCTCGTGACTGCAGGAGTCCCACATATGATGGAGGCTTTAGGTCAGCGTAGTTTGTGTAGTTTTACAGCTATGAGCGTAGTTTTTGAAGTAGTTTGGTGTCACCTGCTGCACGTTGATGTTTGTGTGTCTTTAACAGCCTGCTGCACCTTCTCTGTGTGTGTGTTAATGGCTGTGTGTGTGTGTGTTTTCATGGCTGTGTGTGTGTCTTAATGTAGGTGTCTGTGTGCTTCAGTGTGTTGGCAGTAAAGTTACTGTATGTGCTGACATGTGTGTGAACTGTGTCCTGCAGCTACACTCAGTCAGATCTGTCAGGTGACACAATGACTGTGTGTGTGTGTGTGTTGAGGCCTGAAGCACAAGTGTGCTCTTGCTTCTGAATGGCCTCTCCTTGTGTCTGTGTGTGTGTGTGTGAGAGATGGACATTAGTGCTGCAGCAGCAGTCTGTGTGTTATGTAAGAGGCTGTCCTCTGCAGGGCTGTCCAGGATTAAATAAAGACTCGCCGCCTCTCAGCTCTCTGAGACGAGGACTCTCCTCCTCCTCCTCCTCCTCCTCCTCTTTGTGCTGATCAGTATCAATAACTGCAGCGCTGAGGGGAGTGACTCACTGCCTGTTGGATCAGATTACTCTGGTTTTGATGAGGTCTTCCTCCCGGCCTGGTGTCCATCGCAGGCCTCCGTCCTCGCCTCCTGCGTCACTGCAGCTCCTGCTCACCTTTCAGGAGCTGATGCACGTCTTGAATTACTTATGGCTGCTGCAGTGCGTCCGCACGGACACTGTGGGCTGGATTAAGGTTGTTTTACAGGAAGTTCTTGAGAGGAAACGGGATCATGTGACGGCACCAACCAGTCACATGACGTGATGTATAAATAAACTTAATTAAAGAATAAAATGATCAGATTAACTGAATTAACGTTAATATGTACAAATATGACTTTAAACACTGACACACTCTGAACTCCTGGTGTGTCCACAGTTAGTGTTTGAATGTCTCAGCTCTGTCTCTGCTCTGTCTTTGGAGCTTCTTGTCCTCACAGACGACAGAGCAGCCAGGTTTGTGCATGTTGGATCCAGCCATGGCTTGTGTCAGACGGCTGTTGTGAAGGAGTTTGTCATGATTGGCATTTATCTCTGTGTGTGTGTGTGAACTATGCTCTGCACAGACTTGCTGATGGGATTAACAAGGTGCCATGTTTTGACTGATGGAGCTTCTCTCCATGAGCTCAGATTATCGCAGCTCCTTGATGGTGTTTGCTAACACAAACCTCCATCACAGCTCCACCACAAACACTGTTTACAGTCAGCAGCAGCGGGGAAATGTCTGACCTGTCCCACAGGAGACTCTCTGCTTCACAGAGTTCCTTAAAGTGTCCCTGTGAGCTTGATGAGTCGAGCCGAGTGTCAGCTGTGTTTGGTCCTCCTGTGGTCACGTGGATTAGTGCAGTTTCGCCTTCCTTATTTCATTGAAATATGCTGTTTACATCTTGCTCTGTACATGACGGGACCACATTTTATTTTCGAGTTAAAAAAAACATTGTTGCAGCATGTTTATTATGTTTATGGCATTTTAATTATGACTCATGTTCCTGTCACCTGTGTGTTGACTTCTGTGTCTTTAAGTCACTGTCTTGTCCTGTGTCTCCAGTGTCTTCAGCAGGCACTTTGTCCAGGTTTTGTTCCTTTGACCTGTTGTTTAAGACTTTATTGGGTTTCTTCCATTCGTTGTGGTCTGTCTCGAGCTAGCACAGAGCCAGTCTGTCGACACGAAACGGCAGAGTTGCAGCGTCCAGCACTAACCCTGTTTTTGAGAGACATCCAGTCCAGTGTACATTTCTGCAGGATGGACCCGAGCTCCTTTTGGAGGAGCTGCCACCTTTTTGAGGCCTTTGAGGCCTCTTTGATTCTGCTGACTCCTGGAGAGAACTAACTGGCACAGAGGCAGCGCACAACCGCACCTCAACACACAAACCTGAGCATATTAGTGTGCATGTAGTCCCAGGTGTCAGTATAAAACCACATCATCACATCACCCTATCTCATTCTGCTCTAATGACCGTCAGTCTTGTTGCACGCTGTCCCTGGTAACAGCGGCAACAACAGGCCGAGTAATCCGTGGCTGTGCCTGCAGTAGGTCGTCCCGAGTGTCAGGGAGGGATCTTACCCGTCATGGGCGAACCAGTCTTCCATACTGGCCTGTTCAGATCACCTGAATCTGTTTCCTTATAATCATCTACACATGGAGCCGTGTCACATGCTCTGGCACGTCGTACAAAAACACCAAACACGTCTCTCTCATGTAGACTTTTTGTTTGTTTTTTGTTTTTGTACAGTTGCTCTGTGCTCATACAAAAACACAACAACACAGCATCACAGTGTCACAGAGCGGCGTTTGGGTTCAAGCACTCGTGGCTGCACCTGTCTTAGGTCGTCCCAAAGTCCCAAGCTTACAGGGGGATCTTACCTGTCGTTGGTTAACAGTCTGCCATGCTCGACCCTTTGCCAAACTGAACAAGTCTTAGCGGGTTAGATGAGGACAGATGAGCTCTGAGGAGGCTCTGATGTGACCTGATGCAGAGTAAATACTGATGGGACCGCCTCACTCAGTGTTAAGTTGTGGTCTGGATTGTGGTGCTTAGTTCGATCATTGTATCTGACCTCTGCGCCTCTGCGACTCCTCTCCAGTTTTCAGCTCTCTGTATCCTAGCTTGGCCTGAAATGAAAGACGGAGGAAATGTTAAGTTTGGAATCCATTTTAGGAGGATGTTAATCTGACTGGAAGAATATTATCCAGATATTTTTAGCAGGACTTTATCTACAAACCAGTCAGCTTGATTAAGATTAAGATTAAGATTGATGATATTCTTTGTATCAACATTTTTTAGTCAGAAACACCTGATATATGTGTGTGAATAATATCTGAAACATCATGTTACATCTAGAATCATTATTTTACCAAACCAGATCAGAAAATCTCCAAACAGAGAGTAAAGACCACACACACACACAACCTGTCCTCTCCTTTCGGGTTGTTTGCCTGTGTTTGATGCACAGGGAGCCGGCCTCCTCGTCAGGCCTCCGTGTGAAGGTGTCCCAGGTCTGTGCTCACAGACAGCAGGAGACTGTCCAACAGGCAGACCCCGAGCCGCTGCAGTCAGTGGAGACAGTGCTATCAGCCGTTATCATGACAGCTATAAAAACACACACACACACTTCACAGTTCCTGTGTGTGACAGGCAGTCAGGACTTGATTACAGCGTCTCTCTCAGTCTTCAGAAGGAGCCGTCCATCTGCTTGTTTTGTGCGCGTATGTTTCCGGTTTAGGTGAAATGTTTGAGAGCTGTGGATGAAGGCATGCTAGGTGTTTTTTTGCCTGATGTGTAAACAACGCCAAGCAGCACGCACGTGCAGAAACTCGTCACTCTTTGCCTGCGCTCTCCTGTCGGGTGGTTAAAGTCAGACATGTTTGACGTGCCCTGTCTCCTCTGCAGAGTGCTGTGGTCAGAGTTTGTCCTCTGAACTTCAGCCCACGCGACCATGTAAGCTTCAGCTCGTGGTGACCGTCAGAATCAAACGTTAATCAGATTACTGCTGTTAATTAGTCTCAGTGCAGAACTCTTTGAGCCACATGTGGAAAATATTTGTCGTTTTATTTAGTCACATGCCGTTTGTTCAGTGGAAGCCTGAAAGGAAGGATCAAATCCAGCTTACAGAAATGTTCCTGTGGACAGAAGTATGTGGACACCATGGTTCTGACCAGTGCATTTCTAAGCAAGTCTAAAGTCTGAGGTCAGTGGTCCTGAGGTCAGGACAGACAAGGTCTTCCATCAAACTGAAGATCATTTCTTTGAGCTGTTTACATGCAGACAGACACACACAGTGATCATCTACATCTCATGATCTGCTCTGACGCTGCAGCAATGATCAATGAAGGAAGTTTGAACTGTTGGTGTGGAAACAGGAACATTTTCACTGATCGTCCATCAAATGTCAGAACACACTGATTGATTAATCAGGGGCAATCAATCAATGATACAAACACTAATCATCTGCAGATCTATCAGACTGCAGCGTTTAGATTTACAGCTTTACAACTAAAACAGACCGACATGGTGTCCGTTTACTTTTGCTCGGAGTGTATACACCGTATACAGTCGTTTGCAGAACAGCGTGAAGTCACGTGACTTCTTTGTTTTTGATTTCCAAACATCGTTTATGTTTTAATCCATGTTTCAGTGAGCGTGTGGCCGTTCATTTATCTGTCAGATGTTTCTGGTCTGTGGTTTAGTGGTCAATGGAAACACATCACTTCCTGTTAACTCTTCAGAAGCTGTAAAAACAGACGGCGGCTTTATTTTGAAGGTTCTGGTGCCTGAAACGGAGAAACTTTTAAACAACGGATGAATCGCAGATTATTCAACAACATCCAGACTCAGAAGAATCAGAAGAATGCGATGTGACGTCCTCGCGTCTCTGACACAGCGGGGTGGACGCACAAACACGACTTATTATCCTTACTGGGCCAGAGGATTGCTCAGTCAGCCATGTTGGATTCAGATCAGGGCACTTTTTGCTGCAGGGCCTCACTGACATGTCAGTGTTGAGTTGAATTATGCAATCAGAGTTTGGTGTGAGAAGCACAAACGTCCACACGTTTGTGTTTTATTGTGTTTGGTTACAATAAGAGACCTAATGGAGTGATGGAACCACAGTCCAGCGGGACTTTACAGCCCCACAGAGGACTGCCATCAGCCAGCAGTTCATTACTGATCAATAACTATGACTGTGAGCTGGTTTAGATCCCTCAGCTCCTCCTCCACCCACACAGAGGCTGATGGAGGCTGCCCCAGCCATCCAGCACTGCCCTCAGATGTCACTGATGTCTCGGCTTGTTCTGTGGCTGTTGGGGTTTGTCCACTGCAGGAACTACGGGGCTGTTTGGGCTTTAAACACGCCTGTAGTTCCTCTTTCAGTGCCGCTTTCAGTGGGGTAAAAAGTTCTGAAACTCTTTTTTTTTTTTATTCTCACCATCACGGCTTCTTTTCTGTTAAAAAAACCAGGACCCTGCAGGGGGAGTGGACTCTAGTGGGACTGCAGTTTTAGGTGCATGTGTCTTTTTGCTTCGTGTTCCTGGAAGTCACTGTGTGAGGCTGGAAGCACAAACTGTGCAGGTTTATTATTCATGCAGTGGAAGCACTCTGTCCTCTGTCCATATGAAGAACCTCAGATGTTTGGTCCTGTTGATCCACTTCTTGGGTTAATATTCAGACTCCCTCATTGGCTCAGCATCCCCCCCTCCCCCTCAGTCTGACTACATGGGTTACTTTTCCAGCACTCTCTCTGCCCCCTCTCTTCTTCTCTGGTCTAAAACCTTCGTCTCTGTAATAACAGGAAGGAGGGGGGGGGGGGGGGCACTGCTTAGCAACAGCCAACCCAGCTGCACCGGTCACGACCGACCCCTCCTACTTTATTTAGGGGGGGAGAAGGTGGAGGGTTGACCAGAGTAAGGTTACCTGGCACACACACACACACAGGCCAGACCTTGAGGTGTGTGTGTGTGTGTGTGTGTGTGTGTGTGTGGAGGAATGTGTTCTTTCTGAATTACTCTGCCAGGAACAGCACGCACACACACACACACACACACACACACTCTCTGTTGTTACTGCAGCACTGAGCAGCATGCTTGTGTTTCAGAACCAAAAAGGGAGGTGTAGCCTCCCTCTCTCTCTCTCTTGCTCGCTCTTCTCGCCTCCTCCCACCTCGTCACAGCCTGCGGAGCCGACCCTCGCAGCAGAGATGGAATAATGTGCGAGGCATGAACGTGAGGTGCAGTGAGAGGTGTATGTGAGGATCGTGTGTGTGTGTGTGTATGTGTGTGTGTGAGGGCAGATATCTGAGTTAAGTTGAGCTAATGGAGCTTCTAGGATTGTTTTTTTCTGGATGTTTTTGCAGCACTGCAGCCTGAGAAGGAGCCAGAAGAAGAAGAAGTGTGTAAGTTCCAGCTGTGGCAACAGTTCCACATGAGACCTGTGTGTGTGTGTGTGTGTGTGTGTGGGGCATAGGTCTGTTGGAAAGTAAATGCTGTGTGTGTACTTTGAGATGCAGGCTGGTGGTGAACAGATCAATCATTTAACTTGTGTCGCGTTGAGTTAGCTTACAGCTGATAATACACTGCTTTAAATATTGTCCCGTTGGATTTCTGAACTTTTGCTTTGTCATGTTTGAAGTCCAGGACAGATTTCAGCTGATGATAAGAGCAGTGTTGTTCAGAGAATGAGGAATGAGGAGGTGATGGTGCAGTCCGTCCTCTGTGTGGTGGCTGTGATGGATACCAGATGTTTCCTTCAGATGATTGCATAAATCCCCTCACAATGTA
Source organism: Parambassis ranga (assembly GCF_900634625.1). Lineage (NCBI taxonomy): Eukaryota > Metazoa > Chordata > Actinopteri > Ambassidae > Parambassis > Parambassis ranga. The sequence goes on along the minus strand of NC_041022.1, from coordinate 4,472,390 downwards.
CACACTGTCCAGATGAAGCTCTGTTCGAGCTGATGTTAAGACTGCACTTGTTTGCAGCTGAGCAGGATGTGTGTGGTTCTGAAGTGAGGCTAACAGCGCGAGGTGACGGTGCTGGAGGATGACATAACCTGCTAACAGTCTGCATAAACAGTCATTAGACAGCAGTGGAACGGGCCACACAGACGCAGAGGGAGGCCTCGCACATTAAAGCACTTTCTTTGTTTTTTCACTAAACAGTGTTAGTGAGTCACTCGGTGTCACATGACTCAGATGTTTGTGGAGCTCATTGTGGAGGAGTCTGACCGTGTATGGGCTGATTCTGGTTCTAAGAAACTCAAAGGAACAGAGCTGTTAATCTATGATCTCTGGATGTACAGTTACTTATTGAAGTTAGCATGCTAACCAGCTAGCTGCCTTTGTGTATTACCACTGTAAACCACAAAGTGGAGCAGTGAGTCAGTCCATCTAGAGAGGTAGAGTCAACGGTGTTGGTGTTTCTGGTCCAGAAGCCTCCAGCAGCAGCCTGTATGATGGTCTTCTGGATCAGCTCTGTGCTCTCTGCTGGCTGCAGGGACCAGGCTTCTAGTCCTCCACCTGCCCGATGTCTCTGTGCTCGGCCGGCCACTCCGTCCTGCGCTCTGATGTCTCCTCCCTGAATAAATGTCTCCTATCCGGACGGTGGGAGTTCAGAGACCGCTGTGTCTTTGTCATCACAGACACGTGGCTCAGAGACAGCGTTCTGGACACCTCCGTCCAGCTGGACCGGCTGGTTTGGTTGGTGCTGACAGCCGTGCAGCTCTGTGCGGTGAGGCTCGCCGTGGTGGCTGCTGTGTTTACAGCAGCTCAAGTTCTACTTCCTGCTGCTCCCTGGTGGAGCAGAGGCTCCACTCCACAGACCAGCTCCATGATATAGAAATGTTGCATCTAGAAGAAGTTTGTCTGCAGTGCAGCACACTGATCAGGCTTCATCCCGATCAGCTCATATTGATCCATGAAGATGGTGCTGGTTATGTAACGGCTCGATCCACCCGGTGCTGGGTAACCTCTCTCCTGATTGGACTGGCAGGCAGCCAACCAGCTGTGTTTCTGCATTGAGCACCTTCATGATTACTCTGCACGCCGTCTGTTAGGATCATTACTCTGATGCTAATTGATCCTTTTGTTGGAGGTTGTTAATGTATACAGTGGCATTAATGTCATGATTATCACATCAGAGGACGCAGAGACATTTGTGATGTCATTCATGTCCTCTGTGGGAGAATCAGTGTACATGTGTCCTTTATGTCATCTGAACACACACACACACATGCCCTGTCAGCATTGCAGTGTCACACTTCCTGCTGCGAGCTCACACACACACACACACACACACACACACATACACACACACACACCTACCTCTGCAGTGGCTGCAGGATGGAGAATCCTACAGGCAGAGTGACACCAGCTCTGTTTCTGCACACACACACACCGTCACAGGATGACGAAGCAGAGTCTTTATTTCTATGGTAACCACGTTTGATGCAGCAGAAGGCCGGCTGTAACTTTCCTCTGTGTGTGTGTGTGTGATGTGATGCAGTGTGGTGCTCTCGGTGAAGGAAAGTTTCCTGCTGCCTGATAACGAGCCTCCTGATTGGCTCAGAGCCCGTCTGAAACACAAACCCCGGCATCCCTGATTTATGAAGCAGTGTGGAAACACCGATATTAGATAGATAAGAACCATGTTGACTGAAGGATGAAGTCCCACTTGAGAGCTTGGCAAATATTAACACATGACTCTGTGTGCGTGCATGCACGTGTGTGTGTGTACAGGTCACTCTCTGCTGTCCTGACTCTGAGCTGTTACAGCTCTGCTGTTTATCGTTGACTGTGTCAAAGGCTGCACTTACTACCATTCATGGTGTACTGAGTAGTCAGACCTGGACCTTTTTGATGGTCCCTGAATGCATCATGTGCGGCATATGGTTTGATCAGACCGACCAACCGATCTGGGTTTAAAATATTTCATCCAACCTCTTTATTCTACATGTCAGAGTTAAAGTCCTCCAAAAATAAAGAGTTCACTCCAACAAGAGTTGAACCTGCTCCTGAATCATGTTCAGCTCAACACCAACAGCTCCCAGTGCAGTCAGCTGTGTCTGGCACGAGCCACTCTGAGCTGCGTCGTTGCCTGTTCATGCACACACACACACTCATTAGGCTGATCCGGGACCACAGTGAAAGAGGGATAACAGAGCAAAGGTCTCTGAGGAAAGTTGTTCTAAATGAGGAGAAGGAGGAGAGACGTGATGCTGGTCTGGTCTGTGGATTGAGGAAAGAAAACGGTGCTGCCTGGAGAGAAGGTGTAGAGGACAGTGAGCTTCATGTTCATGTGTTGTGTCTGTGGGAGCTTCCAGTCCATCATCTGTGTGTGTGTTGTTATGTAAGAGTGAAGAATGATGGCGCTGCAGCTATGAGGTGAGTCCGGGTCCAGGCCGGCTGACGTTTTTGATCAGGACCTGAGGGCTGTCCCCGTGAACAAAACAAAGATAAAGGCATAAAACATCTGCAGGGAGGGGTTACATAACACCAGACAGAGGAGGTTTTAGAGAGAGATGAGTCCAAAGAGAGTGTGTGTTACCAAGCAGTTTTACAGATGTATACAACAGTCTGACAGTGTTCATCCAGCCAGAGGCAGCTCAGCTCTAGAGTACTGACGGAGGAGGATGGATGGCAGCCATCTTCTACAAACTCATCATAATTTGGTTCAAATGTCGAAGGTTTAGTTACAAGGAAACAAAAGATGTGTTCCCTCTGTCCTCTCACTTCTTTTTCCTCCACTTTGTATGGCATTTACTGTCAGATTATATCCATTTGTTCCTGCTTTATGTTTTTCTGCAACATCAGTGTTGAAATGTTCTGTTTTCTTTACAGTAAATTCAGAAAATGTGTCTTTTTGTCCAAATTTAGAACTGTAAGGGAGGAAACATTTCATCTTTGTTCTCATGGATGTCTGCAGACATTTCAACTGGCGTTAGAGGCCAGTTGAAATGTCTGCAGAATTGATTTTGGCCCAGATGTGACCAGCTGAAGAGCAGCAGAGTAAGAGCAGACTAGTTTGTATTAACAGCATTTGATGATCAGATTAGTCTGATCAGGGGTAAAATTGGACTCAAACGTGTTGGTCAGTTTTGTCCTCCTCCTTGTCGGCCTGTTTTTACAGAAGTCAGAGCAGAATCAGTCCTTTAGAAAACACGACTCTGTGTCGGTTGCTCGGCTCTAAAATCAGTTCATCTAGATGATTTTTGGGTCTGGTGTTGTAACTGCCTTCGGTCTCGTGTTCACTCTCTTCCAGTCCGTCCAGCTCTGGACATAACTGGCTCGACAGGCATGTCCTAATGCACAGCAGGGTCCTTAAACTGGAGGATTATCCCTGTGAGTCAGTTGACGTGCTCGGTCACAGCCGGGCCGATGCAGGGCTGATTCTAACAGGAGTGGAGGAGACGCTCAGGAGTCTGAAGTCACTTCAGTTATGGAGGCTTTGTGTCAGGGAGGCAGGCTGCTCGCTCTGTAATGTAGGACGCTTCACTCCGTCTCTGCATGAAGCAGGAAGCTCCACGGAGCGCGCTCATTAAAGTTTATGCTCTGCACACAGACTGCACGCTGCTGAGAAACACAGAATGGAAGCAGCACAGAACTCGACAAACCAGAAGAGTCCTCCATGACCGGATGGACGGGTTGTTTTTTTTTTCCAGTCTAGAAGGATGAGAGTGCGGCAGGGATGATGGACAGAAGGTAGCATCACATGGTCCCTCCACAAACAGCCAATAGGAGTCTTCCATAGACTTTATTACATTAAATAAATAAAGTTATTGATCCTCAGGTGTAGTTCAGCAGGACCATCTTCACTGATGAACACCACTTTATGTTTGAAGCCTGAATATGATCACCAGAAGCTAAAAGCTAATGCTAAGCTAACTACAGCACGGTCACATGACTACACCATCAGCACCACCAGCATCTATGCTGCTGCTGCTGATAGGAGTTGAATACTTTGACTAAAATGGCGTTTCTTCAGTTTTCTCTGCAGACCTTTGTCGTGTTGTTGTTGGTCTGAGCTCAGACAGCAGCAGACTGTGCGTCAGTGTGGATGAATATTTTATTAAAGCAGGCTGACCTCACAGCTCTCACACACCTGATGTCCTCCTGGGACGTGCTCCGTGTCTTACCGCAGGTGTGTGATGGTCACATGTTCTCCGTTTACCTGCTCACCTCACATCTAATTCACATGAAGGCCTGTGACATGGATGTCACCTTTTCTTTCCACGTCAGTGATTGTGCTGAGTGTGTCCACTGTGAGTCTTTGAAGGCAGCAGGTATTCATTCTGTATGGATGAGTCCCAGGTTCAGATGACACAAGGATGCAGAGCTCCTGTTTCACTCGCAGTAACAGTTTCCTCTGCGAGGAAGGCTTAAAGTGTGCCTACCGGGAAGTGAGTCACTGTGTGTGTGTGTGTGTTGCCCAGGGGCCCGGCTGTCATTTCTGGATAATAAGGAAGGAGCACTGTCCTGGATCTGGTCGCCTTTATTTAGCTGCTCCTCTTTTCTCTCCTTGTCCCTGACCCACATACACACACACACACAGAGCAGGTGTCACTCTCACTCTTTGCAGACACATTCAGTTTTCAAAAAGATGCCAGAAAGCATGAGATGATCATTTCATCCTCACATGACCAACATTCAGAGAGTCTCTGTCTCACCTGCAGCTTTCTGCAGCTGATTTCTGTCTGAATACCTGAGTTATTCTGCACACACACACTCTGACTGCTCTCTGACTGCAGACAGGATGGAGTGTGTGTGTGTGTGTGTGTGTAGAGGGCCAATCAGAGCACACTGGCTGACCAAGAGGCAGAAACCACTGCCTGAGACTGAGGCTGTGCATTGGTTTAAGACCGGCTGAGTGTCTGTGTCCTTGTAATCACAGACACAGGCTGCAGGGGGCAGCATTTCTCTGTCAGAGACGCTGCCAGCCTCAGGCAGATCTTTCCTGTGTTTGTGTAGAAGAGCTTGGACAGCACACCTGTGTCTGCAGAGACCAGCTGATCATGGTCCCCTGACCTGTGTCCTCTCCCTGCTGCTTCTGTTAAAGACATACAGACACAGAATAGTTCTTTGGATGGATTATGGTTGGTCTAGAGAATTTTATTGATTTCTCCAAACCTCCATCAGAGTCACAGTAACCGGAGGACACTCAGGCCTTCCTGTCTCCAGCTACTCAAACTAGAAGGGGAGTCCTCTAAGTGACGTCAGCCCCAGGTTTCAGTCTGTGAGGCAGTTTCTTTTTTCTGTGTTTGGTGCAGATGATGCCATGTTTGTGCTGGATGCAGCTGTTTGATGTTTAAGCCTGAACTTGATATTTCTGGTTTTCTTGCAGGTGTTTGTGGAGTTCTGTTGCCCGCAGACAGAATGTCAACCTCAGAGATCCTCTGCATTTTGGCACAGTGACTTCCAGCCTTTGCATACTGCAACGTCTGTGTCCTGATGTGTGGAAGTTCTGCATCTCTGTGAGATTCTGAAGATATAAAAACACGTGAAGGAGAAGAGCAGGCAAGGATGTACAAAGAGGATTAAAGCTGCTCGACACAGATCAGATCAGCAGAGATGAGCGTTCCTGAGAGTTTCCCTGTCAGAGGGAAGAGCGCGTCCAGCATGAAGCTCGCTCTGCGCTCAGCAGGAGACCACAACGGGAATGCTTTTCCAATTTCCTCTTCCTCCTCCTCCTCCTCTTCCTCCTGTCTGGGAGAATCATCTCCCGAGTCCCTGCGGAGCCTCAGCAGCCTGAGCGGAGGCCGCACTGACAGTCCACTGGACTACGACATGTTTGAGGTCACCCTGATGACCACGGTGATGACCAAAACCCAGACGGACATTGTGGTTACAAAATGGACGCCAGAGGAGGAAAGTGAAGATGCATCAGCAGAAAAAGTCCAAACGGAACTGTCAGAGTCCAACGACAACTCTGTGTCAGTCTACCTGGATGCCAACAGCCAGGACACCTGGAACGACAACCTGACGCTGGCCCTGTCCCTGGGTGATAACCATGGCAACAGCAATGATGTCAGCTGTGGGAGCAGTAACGGCAGACGGCATGGCTCCTCAACTTCAGACTCAGAGGCAACAGAAATCCCTGCTGATGAAGATGATGATGAAGAGGAGGCTTTGTTTGTGTCTGTGAGCTCTGACGTGGGCATGCGGGAGAGCAGTGTGGCGCTCACTGTGAACACAGGTGAGCTCCGGACCGAGCCGCTCACCTGTCCTGAGGCAGACCCTCCTGCTCCTGAGGAGCTCAGGGGAAGCCCCCCGGTGCCGCGTCCTCCTCCCAACGGTCAGCACACGGAGCAGAAATTCACAGCAAACAAACCAAACTCAGCTCTGAAAACCAAAGCTGCTGCTCCCAAGATGGCCGCCTCCTCTGCTGTCAAACTATCTAGTGTGGAAGTAAAGCGCGCCTCCAAAGTGGACCTGAAAACGGTCACAGCTAAAGTCGGCTCACGGGCCAATCCGCCGACCCTGAAAACACCCGGCCAGGTACGACGGTCTGAAAACTGGCAGAGTTTCACCTCTACCCTCTTCTAACCTGTGTCTTTACCCAGCAGGACAGATCCGGTCCAGCCAATGGAAAGAGAGCTGCCCCCAGGAAGGAGGTGGTGCCGCCGGCTGATGGAGGTAAAAGGTCAGCAGCAGGTCCAGTCAAAGTAGCCGTGGTTCTGAAAGCCATCCGAGGGAAGAGCAGCAGCCTGAAGCCAGCTGATCGCAGCAGCGTGGCCGTCCGTCGAACCCTGTCATCATCAACCAGCTCCCTGGGGTCTGAGGCGGTGGTTGAAGGACCTCTGGACTCTCCCAGGAAGGCCGTCCAGGATGTGCCTGGTGCAGAGGCTAAACATCCAACTGACACATCAACGAGACGAGGAAGAGGAGAGGCAGCAGTGACGGAGAAACCCCAGAGTCACAGCAGGGTGAGTGGAAAGTAGTCTGACTGAGATTCAGGTTCAAACTGGTGTTTCTGCAGCATGACCGCGTGAAGAACTAAAACATGTGACACCTGTGGTCAGTCAATGAACTGCAGGCAGCGCCTGTAAGGCCACCTCCTGTTTCTACAGTGAAAGGACTACAAATGTTGTTTCACTGAGGGACCAGTCCTGAAAAACAGTCCGCAGCAACTTCTGTAAACTTTACATCATTTTTTGCTTAACTCCACACAGATCAGAAGCTTTGTGTCATTGTAGAAAGCTGATCGTGGCCAGCTGTTAGTTAGCTACATCACTGTCTTCCATAGTTTCTACTTTGTAGCATTAGATGATATAGTAATTAGGCAAATGGGAAGCAAGCCAATTCAGCGGTCAGGTGTTTTGCAGGTGATGAATTTCAAGGCATGAGGTGCTTCAGGAGAAGAATCCAAACCGTTCCTGTCTCGGTTCATGGTGTGTGTTCTTCGGTTCAGGACATGCTCATCGAGTGATGCAGGGAGGCATTTTTCCCACTGGCACGGAGACTTGGTGACTCTTTGTAAATCTGGAGACTTACCAAATCTTTTTTATCAGAAGCGACTAGCCCCAAATCTAGAGACTTTCTCTGGTGGCTTTGTCTCTGGAGCTCCTTCAACTGCCTCAAAGCACTCCCAGGCTGTCAGTGTCAGCTGCAGTCAGAGCAGAGGAGACCCACACCACTCCAGTCATGCACAAAATAGCATGTTTCATACATAAATAACTGCTCATCACAGGCTGCTGGAGGTGAGTGAAGACTGATCAATACATGTAAATCTGATAGGTGTGGAACCTTTAACACGAACTGAAGCAGACGTGTGTGTTCTGTGGTCATACTCTGTAGTTAAACACGGTTATTAACATGTTAAAGAGCGAGTTCAGGAGACGCCAGGTGAGGTTAGTGAGGGAGTGGTAGGTGCACAGTGAGCGTGCTCTGGTATGTGTTGTTAAACTTCCAGCGAGTCAGGGACAAGTTTAAAACCTGCCCCAGCATCACAGGCCGCCTCAGGGGTGTGTGTTTGTATCAGCACACACTCTCTCACACACAGACACACACAGACGTTAACCCATACATGTAGTCTCCTGCTGTGTGTGGCAGGCTCAGCATCAGAGTTCACTCTTGCAGGCTGTGGGGGTCACGCACCGACACACAGTCCCACAGCCTCAGGTCAGATGCTGTTTGTGTTGTCGCTCAGATTTTGTGGTGTGAACTGTGTGTGTTTATTTTGGAGACATTAAACGCTGCACGTGTCTGCTGATCCGTCAGCGGAGCTGCCAGCGCTCATGTTAGCAGATGATTTGTGTCGGTGTGTGTGCTCTAATCCACAGGCTGGACGCTGCAGCAGCCTGCACAGAGCCTCTGTGGAAAGTCAGACCCCGGTCCACACTCTGTGTGTGTGTGTATAGAGTGGGACTGTGGAGGGCTGGGGGTGGGGATAAGACTCAGAGAGAGAAAAACTTGGCCCGGTCAGACTCTCGAGGGGAATGTACGACACAATAGCAACTTTTTTTCTTTTTTTTAAAACCCCTCTTGCGGTTGTAGCACACTCCCAGTTTTCCCTCCTCTCTCTCTCTTTTCCTCCTCCCCCCTCTCTCTCTCTCTCTCTCTCTCTCTCTCTCTCACTCCTCCCTCCCTTTCCTCGTCCACATTTCTGACTCTGAGCGGGGAATGGCAAACACCATGGTCTCGGTGCACAGCTCCGAGCTGGGGCCCCTTGCCTGGGACGCTGTCACTAAACGTCGGCTCTTCCTACAGAAAGTCTCCTCCAAGCTGGGACCCAACACCAGGTCACAGGGCAGGGGCAGCAGGGCGGAGAAGGGGCCACCCCCAGGCTCAGGGACCGGACCTCCAGGACAGGGGAGCCCCGGGCCTAGACAAGCCCAGACTGACAGCTCAACAGTGGTGGAGGGTGCAGGGAGCGGACAGAGCCAGGGTGAGTGAGGACGTAAACACACAACAAGCTGCACATGTCTACACTGACAACAGGTCTCAGGACTCATGTGTCTGTGTGTGTGTCTGTGTGTGTGCGTGTAGCAGGAAATGAGCAGGCTGACGGTGCACAGTTAAATGCCTTCTACATACCACGCTCTCTGGTTTAGGCCTTACCACACAATGTTGTGAGACTCCTTCACTTTGTCACACACACACTCAGTGAGCTGCTGACAGACAGATGTGTGTGTGTGTGTGTGTGTGTGCAGCTGGTGTATACACAGAGTGTATTTCAGCTGCAGTGTTGCATAAGAGCAGAACTCACCTTATTCTGATGTTTGTTTTTAATAGTAGACATATGCAGTATGCATATGCAGTGTGTGTGTGTGTGTTTGTGTGTATCTGTGTGAGTGTGTGTGTGCGCTGCACTTCCCTGTTTGAGTTTAGAGGAAGCTGAAGAACACATGGGTAACATTTTGTCTGTAATGTCGTCACGTCTTTTCTCCTCTGTTTCTTTTTTCCTGGAGGATCCTCAGACCAGTGTGTGTTCCTGTTCACTCACTTTGTGTGCGTTTGTGTTGAGTGGTGTAATGGAGCTGTTGGCATTGTGTCAGTGACATCCTCACATTGTTGTCACTGTGTGTGTGTGTGTGTGTGTGTGTGTGTTAACGCAATGTGTGCTGCTGGTGACGAGACGCTGTTGACTCTCAGGCTAAACATGGTGTCTCCTGTCTGGTGTCCAGTGGCCTGTAATTCCACACTTGCATGCAGTGCTTGGTGTGCGTGTGAGTGTGTGTATGTGTGTGAGTGTGTGTGCGTTCATGTTGTGTGTAACCTGACTCTTGTTTTCCATAATAACTTAGCTGCACTGTGTCATTTACATAGCGGAAAATGCCTACGCATGTGCATATTGTGTGTTTTTGTGAGGATGAAATGTGTGTGTGCACGTGTGTGCGTGTGTGTGAGTGTGTGTAAAACCAGATCTTCGTCTTTATAAAGGTCACATTCTGATGGACAAAAGCTCGTCTGTCCTCTTTGCTGATACTCAGGAACAAACGGACGCCTCTTGACCTCAGACAGATCTCCATCAATGGATCCCTTTGAGTGTGTGTGTGAGACTGAATTGGGCTTTTCTGGATCTGGTCCTGACTTGATTGCTTCATTACAGGTTTTGTTGCTCTGTGTGTTGGCCCACATGTCTGTGCTCAGTGTGGTCATCAGGCTCTTTAAGTAATCGTATAATAATGAGATAAAATGAGGTCAGGTGGCCACTTTAGAGCACGTTAACACATATCAATGCATGATTTTATCATTTGACACCCTGACCTGAGGAAGCCATGATGGAGTCACATGTGAGCCGCGGTCACATGACCGACGTTCAGAGAGTATCTGTCTGACCTGCAGCTTTCTGCAGCTGCTGTATAAACACAGTTAAACATCAACGAGAACTCTGATGTGTTCTTTGTGATGCCAGCCCTGCTTTTAGAAATCAAACCCAGAACAAGAAGTTGTGTGTGTGTGTGTGTGTTTATGGTGAGAATCAGGTTGTGTGTAGTCAGTGTGAGTCTTTGTGTGTCTTACCTAACACTGATTTCTGAGGTAACAGAATCCAGCTGCTGCTCAGAGCGCAGCCCAAATGAAGCCAGATGTTTCCTGCAGGTTTTACTGCTCCCCTCTCTCTCTCTCTCTCTCTCTCTCTCTCTGTGTGTTTGTGTGTGTGGTGTGTGTGCAGTTCTTTGTGCTCTCTCTCTCTCCTTTACCAGGAATTCTCCTGTTTGAGACTCTGAATGAGGCTGTAATGATCTCTGTGGATGAGTGGCCGCCTCCTCTCAGTCTTTGAGCAGCAGTCTGTTATCTGCTCACACACTCACACACTGCGTGTCTCCTGTCCTGCTCTGCTGTGTGAGGTGGAGGCGGTTGTGTCTCTGTGGAATTTGTCCTGCGTTGGTTTTAGGTCAGAATGTGTGATTCAGAGTTTGAATCATGTTTCACGGTTTATCATCCGGCCTCCATCCTCTCATAGCTCAGATGATCATTTCACTAACATCATGTTGGCGTGTGTGTGTGTGTGTGTGGTATGGTGGCTTTTACTTCTTTCCTTAGACGCCTGATGTAGCTGTGAACTGATCCTCTGTCTGCAGTCTGATGGTTGGATGTTGACGCTTCCTCTCTCTGTTCACTGTATCCTAACTGAAACACTGACAGAACAGAGGACGACACACACTGTATGGCCAAGAGTGTGTGGGCGGCCGGCCTCCATGTTTCTGCTTCCTGTCCTCACATTCAGCCTTTATAAAGTCTGATGAAATGAGGTCAGAGGTCAGGTGGGCCTGAGGTCAGGACACACTCTTCATCCTGCTGCCCCAGCACACTACAGCGTAGAAGATGACGCTGGAGACCACCGAGTGGTAAAACATCTGCAGCATGGTCTGGCAGATGTTGAAGGACCTGACTCTGTCCCTTCTTGTATGTTGCCTCTGCATTTGTGGACCAGTCCAGTTTGCGGTCAATGTGGACACCAAGGTATTTGTAGCTGTCCACAATGTCCTCGTTGGTACCTTTGATGCTGACCGGGTCTGGGAGTGTCTGGTGCGTCCTGAAATCCACCACCTGTTCTTTTGTCTTTGTGACATTCAGCTGCAGGTGGTTTTGTCCGCACCACTCCAAGAAGCTGTCCACCACACTCATGTACTCCGCCTCCCGACCTCTGCTGGTACAGCCCACAATGGCAGAGTCATCCGAGAACTTCTTCCAAAGGGCAGGGATGGTCATCAGTCTCAGGGAAAAGATGTGCTGGAAGACCCCACACAGCTGTGTGACGCAGTCCCTGAGTACTCTGGGACAGAGTCTATCCGGTCCTGCAGCTTTTCCCGGTCATAGACAACTGAACTCCCTCCTCACATCTTCTGTGGTGATGGTAACTGTGGACACAGAAGAGCAGAGAGCGAGATCTGATGGGGGAGGGAGGCAGGGAGGCTGGGGGGTTGTTAATGGAAGGTGGGGTAAGGGGGGCAGGGTGATGTTATTGATGTTAGTGATGGGAAGGTGAGACTGGTTAGTGTGGTTAGGAGGAGGTACATTGTTATAGACAGGTGTTAATGGTGCATCACAGGAGGGGTGAGGGGGAGGGTGGTCTGGGAGTGGACTATCAAACCTGTCAAACCTGTTGAAAAACAGGTTCAGCTGGTTGGCCTCCTGCAGATCTCCATCCATCAGCTGGTCAGAGATCCTATTGTGGCCGGTGACTCCATACCTCCCTCAAGTTGTTCCGGGCAAGTTGGCTCTCCAGCTTCTTTCTGTCAAGTGATACAAGTTCATCCACATCAAACTTTTTTCATGCAGACAGACACACACTGTGATCATCTACCTCCCACTATCTGCTCTGAAGCTGCAGCAATGATCAATGAATGAAGTTTGAACTGTTGGTCTGAAACAGGAACATTTAGCCATCAAATGTCAGAATACACTGATTGATTGTCCATGATTAATCAATCATCAACTGCAGATCTAGCAGATGTTAGGATTAACAGCTTTACAGCTACAGACTGCACCTGGGGTCCATTCAGGGTGTTTAAGCTGAGTCTGTATCACCCCTCACTCTTTACACAGTGTGTTCACTGTGTTGATGTGCTGTCTGAATCAACATCTGTTCGGCTGACACAGCACTGATGTGATTAAAGAGGCTGAGGAAATGATGTGAGTGTGTGAAAGTGAGCAGCCTGCATGGCTCAGAGCAGGCGGTGGAGAGAGGTCACCTGAGGAGGAGTCGGAGCAGACACACAGAGTGCAGACGTTTTATTCACGTTGAGCCGGCTTCAGACTCGGTCCACCTCTGTGTGTGTGTTCCTCGCCTGGTTTGTGTCTCTGTTTTTTTTTTGACCTGCGTCTGTTACACTCCGACACCCGCCTGCAGAGCAGTGGTGCAGAGCTTCTCTGGTTATTTGATCTTTATTTAACAGCTGACTGTGTCACCAATAATCAATCACTGTATCGTGCTGAAGTATTGACGACCTCATGTTGTTGTTTCGTCTCTCAGGTATCCCCAAACCACGCACCACTGCTGCCCTGAGCCCTGCCAATCATCCGTCAGCATCCGTCGGGTCAGCGGGGCGACCTGCCGCGCCCTCCGTGTCAAAACTTCCTGTAAAGGGATTACCCACAAGCCTTAGCTCCTCCTCACTTGGAAGCTCAGAGAACAATGGAGGCACGAACAGAGGTGTGTGAGGACGTTTTGTTTGGTGTGGTTTCCCTTCTCACTGCCGACTTCCTCTTCTGTCACTGTTAGTGTGCCCCCTGTCTCACACACACACACACACACAAATATCCACAGTCAGATCCTCTCTGTCGTTACTCATCACCTCTGTGGAGTGTCTGTACAGTTTGTGTAGACAATGTTCACATGTTTATAGATATATAGACATGACACATGAATGTGAAATAAAATCATCATCTTCACCTGCTGACTGTGTGTCAGATAATCTCCTGACCTGTTCGACCTGTTCGGGCTGAAGCTTCTTCCACCGAAGGATATTTATTAAAGCAATAACTGAGCCTTTGAAGGCTCTCCAGGCTGGCATCACTCCAGGCTGGTGTGTGTCTGTGTGTGTGTCAGCCTACAGTTACACTGTGTGGAGGGGAGGAGCAACACTAAACATGCTGTATAAAAATACAGTGTTAAAAGTCAGTGTGAGGAAAACTAACATTTCCAGCAGCACAGACGGTGCTTCCTGTCTGAGCTGATCACCTGCACACACACACACCTGTGCGTTTGTTTTAATGATGAATGTCATGTGACTGCTGCTCACAGTCCATCATGGCTCCCTGGTTGTTGCTGAGGAGGGCTGAGAAAACAAGCCTTTTAGAGGCGGCTGTGTGTTTTGGAGAGGATTAACAGGCAGTGAAGTGGTGAGGTGGAAGCTTGGATTTGGATTTTCAGAATGAACTGCAGTCTGTGGAGTTAAACGGCTCCTGATGAGCAGGGTCAGTCTGTTGATGACCTCACTGCTTCGATTGAATGGTTTTATTAATGGTGCTGTGAGTGGGATTGTCACCTGGATGCAGCAAGTGTGCTTCTCCTCAGGCCTGAGGACTTGGAGGAGCTTGTTGTGGATAACTGCACGGACACCCAGCTCCGTGTTATCAGATCCTGTGGTGGAGGCTGTCCAGGCCGTTCTCCATGCTGGATGGAGGAGCTGAAGGAGCACAGCCTCACCAGGACGCTGCGTCCATTTCCTCACCCAGTGGATGTTATTAGAGCTCCTCCTGTCAGAGGACACTGACTCATCAATCAGCCCTCTTCATCTATATGCTGACAGGAAGCTTTATGCTGTTATCTAATTGATCCTGAGCGATGCACAGCTCACTGTTCACCTGTGTTGTTATTGTTATATTCGGTCAGACACTCGCCTGCCTCAGTCTGTCTGTTTCTACATTATTAGATTTAATGTGTGTGTCTGTGTTTACACATGTCCTCCTGTCCACCATCACAGTGATGGTAGAGATCACTGGGTTGTTATGGTAACCAGATTACATCTGAGGTTCTTGGTCTCCATGGTGATACCTAACCTTTCTGTGGAACACTGGTATGATGCACGGTCAGGTTAAGACCGGGTCTCATGGGAGACGTTTTAATCACTAATCCTTGTCTTGGTCCTGGATCTGTCCACGTTTCTGTGTGTTTTTCCCCATCGTCTCCTCAGAGCCACATGGACGTTGTTGTTGAGCAGGTCTGGATCAGGTTTTAATGGCAGAGAAGAATGAATAAAAATAATCTTGTGCCGCAGCCCAGAACACAACAACAGACTCTGACTCATGTCTGTTCCTCTGAGAGCTGCTGTGAAGTGTCCTCAGTGTGTCACACACTCACACAGTCTGAGCCACATGCTCTTATTTGTAATCTGCCCCATTAATGTGGATGGAGTGATGAGGTATCAGGGTCTTTGGCGCCCTGATCTAATGATATAATCTCTGAATAATCTCACATTTCTCTGCAGCACAGTAAGAAGCAGACTTGCTGTCCACGTGTGAGCAGAGAAGACGGCAGGTTTTTGGACGTCTCAGTGTTTGACATCTGTCTCTGTCCTTCACCGTCTTCAGCAGCTCCAGCAGGGACCAAGCCTGATGAGCGGCCCAGCAGGAGCGTGCTCCCTGTGGGCAGCCAGACTTCGGCGAAGCCGCCCAGCACCACGGCCCCCAGTGACACAGCTGCAAGCGGTGCTCCGAGGCCTCCTCCCACCAGGAGCCGAACTCAGTCCCTGCAGGCCAGGACCAGCACTACAGGTCAGCGTATGTCCGCTCCAGCTGCACCTCTGAGAACACACACAGTTTAAGCATGAGGCAGCGTGCACATGCAGCCGAGCTGCTTGAACCAATAGTTTAATAGAAAGTTTAAGCCCATATTTAAGTTCTTTTATTGTCACAGTTTCTGGCAGCCTGCTGCGTAGCATTCACTCTGATAACACTGTGCAGTAAACACTGCCACACATGTCCTGCTTTTATTTATTTGAACCAAACTAAACGCATAACCTGCTGAGATGAGCTCTGTTTATGCTGGCCAGTGTTTAACAGGTCAGGGTGGGTAAATTTTTAACGTTGCTGAATGTCTTTTTAAAAGTTTTATTTTTAATGAAAGTAAACTGCTGACAGACATCCTTATTTCTCTAAAGCACCATGAAATTAAAACAGATGCAGAGAGCCAGCCTGCTGTGAAACAGATCATCCAATGGGTTTCTACACATTTGGTTCATTCATGTGTTTCTTTCTTGTGTTTGGTGGTCGATCTAAATAAGACACTTTCTGTTCCATCACTGAAGGACTGTGCTGGATGTGATCCATGTCTGTGTGCTCCGAAGACTTGTCTGACATGTTAATGTCTGTTAGGGTTACATTATCAAAGTGTTTGATCGTGTGTGTGTGTGATGTAGAGGTGTGGATGACTTCCTGTCCTGATAATGGAGAGCAGTCAGCAGGTTATATCGCTCTGCTGAGGACACAGACAGATGTGCCTGTCTGGGTCAGAGATATGACATGTGACCCTGTTACAAGCAGCAGGGGCAGAGGGGGACAGGCAGGCTGACAGACAGAGAGACAGGCAGATGGACTGACAGGCAGACAGACAGATGAACTGAATCTCTGTTCAGACATAAATAAACACTGCGGAGGTAAAAAAATGGGCTTAGACTTCCTGTGCGTCCTCTCTGCAGGTCTGAAGGCTCCGACAGTCACCAACCACAGCACAGCCAAAGCTGCAGCTGCCGCTCAGACAGCAAAGGTCGCTCAGACTCAGGGGTTGAGCAAGCCGACGGCCCACAATCCTCTGCAAAGAAGCGGCTCGGCGAGACTCGGTCGACTGAGCAGCACAGGTGAGATAAGATCATCCATTATTAGTCCAGCACAGGAGAAATTAATAAGAGAGCGAGAGAGAGAGAGACACACACAACCACTCTCTCTCACACAAACACACACACTCTTTCTCTCACACACACACACACACATCTGGGCTGATCGACTATAGCTCATAGCCTGGAAGCTAAAGCAAACATAATTATCATCTCTCCGCTGGCCCTCTGTAATTATTCTGCTACACACACACACACACACACACTGTTGTGTTCTTTGAATCTGTGGGATTACTTTTGCGTCTGAGCAGCACTTGTTGTGTTTAGTTGTTGTTGAGTGTGCACTCAGCGTTAGCCTCATGCTAGTTGGTTTCATTGTAGCTGCTGGTCTCCTCCATGTTTCCTCCATGTTGTCTCTGTGAAGCTCCCCCCCTTGTCTGGGCCTGGGCGCCGGGCTGCCTCCCCTCTGTGGCCACTCCTGGAAGTCTCTCCGGGGCTGTGGGGAGCCACTACTTACAGACGTGCTGTCACCCTCATGATGCTAAACCGCCACACACACAGAGACACACACAGACAGTCCATAAGCCTCACACATGGTTTGATTCATACACCTCTCTGTCATTCACACAGAGCAGCAGCCCTCAGGCGACAGTGGTCTGCAATGTGGGCTCTTAAAGCTCTTTTTGTCTGTGAGTGTTAGCACACACACACACACACAGGGCCAGGGTTTTATTGTTTTGTGTGGTCGGAGGTCTTTTAGTGTTTCATTGTGGATCTGTAGCTTTTGAAGTCAGACTGTAGTTTTGTGTCAGTCTGACTTCTCAGGTCAGTTACCGCATGCAGCCAGCCGGGGGCGCCCCCGTGCAGAGAAGCCTGCTGCAGCCTCCTTATTTCTTTAAACATGAGGAGTCTTAACTGACAGGAGCACCAATGAACTGTAAAGGATTTATTAGCAGTTTTGATGTTTAAATAACATCAGTTATTTTAGAGCACACCTTTATAGGACGGACCTGTCAGTGTGGAGCAGTGTGCTTCATTGTCAGACCTGAGCTGCAGATGTTTATATGAAACTAGATTCCATCCATGTTTGATATTGGAACAAACTTGAATCTGCTCTTCAGTGTTTTTCAGCTGTAAAACAAAGAGGCGCCTGTGTTTGTGTGCACAGTGTTAATATGGCACCTGCCACTGAAATGGAGTGTGTGTGTGTGCGTCTTTTCACCTCCCCTCGTCATGATTCATCTCACATCTAAATGGAGAGCCAGAAAGGGAGGGAGCGAGCGAGCGAGCTGCCAGCAGAGAGAGATTATTCAAATCCCACCCACTCCCCTCCCCCTCCTCCCCTGCAGCATCCCTCCCTCCCTCCCTCCCTCTGTGTGTGTGTGAGCTTTAGAACAGCAGTAGAATAGAGGGAGTGTATAGATGCGTGTCTTTGTGTGTGTGTGTGTAAATTAGAGCTGTATTGCTGTGACACACACACACACACACACACACGTCTGTGGTGTGTTTAGCGGGAGCTGATCACTGCTGAGGATTTTCTCCCTCACACACGCGTCACCCGTTCCTCTCCATCTTCTATCGGTGGATTGTTGGCTCCACCTGGACGACGGCGAAGCTTGCAGCTATTTTTGGCGCCATTTTCTCTCCGTCTTCTATTGGCTGCGCTGCAGAGAGCAGCTTTTGATTTTTCGTGTTTCAGCAGCGACCCTAAAACTTCAAACTGATGAAGGGAGCGGATTAACACTCGTCCCCGTTTTCTCTGAGCCGATGATTGAAATTTGAAATCCTGTTGGTGTGCTGATCTCCACGTGGCGTTCATGAGGATGTAAAGGACCGATTACAGCAGCCGCAACCCAAAGTCGTGTTTTTCTGAGGAGGTCTTTACTCACCGACACTGGTCTGGTGCAGTGAACCGCTCACACACCTGTGAATTTGGACCACAGGGGCAGAAGTGGGTCAGTGTGTCCTACAGCTCGGGACAGTTTGAGACTTTTGGAGAGCAGGAAGTCAACGATCGGTGTGAAACCAGAGACGATGTTATGGTCTCCCAGACTGTCGCTGTCCAACTTCCATGTGAAGCTGACAGCCAAAGGACTTTTCCGAAACCTCCAGCTGCTGCCAGGATGCAGGAAGAACACGGTCGTCTTCCACGCAGGTCTGGACTCATCTTCGTCATCCCATCATCCAACCATCCACTGTTTCATCCTGTCATCACTCCCGTCCGTCCACCTGACGCTCAGCACCGGGTTCAGGCCCGCAGGTTCATCCTCATCACTGTAGCGGCTTTAGAAAAAGTTCCATCCATCTGTGTGTTTCCCCGCGTCTTCATCCTCCTCCTCTTCCTCCTCCTCCTCCTGCTGCTGCAGGCCTGATCTTCATCCTCCACAGATACACATGGCAGGGTGGGGTTGAAGAGGGAGGCTACCACGCCCTTTAAAGGCACTGTGTTTGCCTCTTCAATGTTAATACTGGAACTTATTTATTATAAAGCCATCTGTTAGATTTTCACAATAAATCCTGTGTTCACACACTCTCCCCTCCTACCTGTGGTTTGCATGATGTCGTTTCTTTAATCCAATTCACCCTCAAAGGCCCCTTTGCCCTACCACACCTCCTCCTCCTTCTCCTCCTCCTCCTCCTGCTCCTGTTCTCCTGCCTGGTGTTGGCAGCCATTGTTGCCTCCGTCTCTCCTTCTCTGTGAAGGCTTTCTGTATTGTGCGCAGCGACTACAGCAGCTGCCGTAGATGTATGGGCTTACAATAGAGCCATTGGTTGTATTAGCACTAACAGTGTGTGTGTGTGTGGAGCCTTTCTGCACGAGTGCTTCGGCAGTGGCGTGATGAATAACCGTGGCTCCTTTTAGCCCTGATACCCACGCCTGGAGGGGCACCAACCACGTGACTCGCAGACAAGAAATAGCCGAAGACACATCTGGCTTTTATTTATTCAGCCGTTAAAAAGAGGTTTCTCCTTTTGAAGGGAGTGAGAGGAGTGAGAGGAGTGTTATAGTGAGTGGCAGCAGCTTTTTCTCTTGAAGCTGTTGGTCGCTGTGATGTGTTTACTGCAGCTTCACAGTGAGGGTTAGGGTTAGGGTTAGGGTTTTATGTTCTCTGTGGAGTGCAGCCTCTGCTCCACCAGGGAGCAGCAGGAAGTAGAAGCTGATGTAAACACAGCAGCCACCACGGCGAGCCTTACCGCACAGAGCTGCATGTCTGTCAGCACCAAAGCAGCCGGTCCAGCTGGACGGAGGCGTCCAGAACTCTGTCTCTGAGCCACGCAGTGGTCTCTGAACTCCCACTGCCGAGTCCAGATAGGAGACATTTATTCAGGGAGGAGACATAAGAGCGCAGGAAGGAGCGGCCAGCCGAGCACGGAGCCTCCTCTTCCTCACACAGAGACATCAGCAGCGTGGAGGACTAGAAGCCTGGTCCCTGCAGCCAGCAGAGAGCACGGAGCTGATCCAGCAGACCATCATACAGGCGGCTGCTGGAGGCTTCTGGACCAGAGACACCAACACCTCTGAGTCTACCTCTCTGGATGGACTGAGGACAGACTGACTCACTGCTCCACCCAGTGGTTTAAGGGGGTATCGCACTGATGATGCGGTCTAGAGCTAGCTTGTTAGCATACTAAGATGTTTTTGTGAAAATCTGCCACAGAGCGTCCATGTCGAGCTACCAGGATGGAACATTAGCATTATGTGATGTACCAGAGAGTTCAGTTCAGTGAGGACACATCGGAATATTCTGCTGGACACTGCACCAAAGAAGCTAACTGCACCTCATTTCTTCATGTGGGGTTTAACTTGTGTGTTTGACAGGATCATCAATGCAGCTGCAGCAATTCGCTCCTTTCATTTGCCTCAGCTGATTTAATGCTCCTTCATCTACCACACACCGAAAATTCTGCATGTCTGCAAGTCGGCTGCATGTTAGAGTGATGAATATCCAGCTCCTCTGAGCTGCACTCTGTGTGTGTGTGTGTTCCCTCAGTCCATCTGAGCTCTGCAGCACGTGTTTGGCCGCGGTGTGCTTTCTGAGCTCCACAGACCCACTTCCCTGCTGCTGCCCTGAAATGTAGGTTACAGCAGGCTTTAGTCACCACATGTGCACGCGCACACGCATGCTGTGCTGCGGTTCAGCCGAGGCTGGCCAATCGTGCGAGCTGTAATCTGATGTGTGGAGGCTGCTGTTTTTCCTAATGTAGCGGCAGATGAGGGCATCGGAGGTCGTTTCTGGAACATCCTCCTGGGCGGTGTGGCCTCCTCCTCCTCTGGTGGTTTTAGGTAGAGATGTTCTCTGTGGAGGTCACGTGCACACATCTGGAGCTGCCTGGCCCTGCTCTGTGCTGTAGTGAATCACTACGGTCAGTGTGGCGTCTTTAATGAGCAGCAGGGCTTCTTTGTCACAGCTTCAGTCAGCCTGTGGTCTCCCCTCTCTGAGCCTCTCAAGTGGGTTTGACTCACCTACATGATGATGATCATGAGCCACAGGCTGTTTCTGTCCAGCTGAATCAGACCTGCTGCTAGAAGAGGAACCACAGTGAAGAAGACAATAACAAAAAACAGTTTTTATCTTAAATCCAGTGAAGAATTTCCATGTTTGGATGGAAACCTGACATGTCCCTGTTGTTCCTGCCATCACACAGGAGGGTTCTGAATCTCTGCATCCTGTGTAAAGAGGTCAGACAGTGTACCTCATCCCGTCCTTCAGAAGTATCATTTAAAGACTGCGTCACAAAGCCCAACATGAAGGATGCACCTGGTGGGTGCTTCACACCCCCAACGTATCCCAGAACTCCATGGAATGAAGTTTAGCAGCCGAGCAGTGAACCTACGTCAGCAGTTGCTGGGAAACTGGAGCGTGGAGTGACCTTCGCCGTCTGACAGCCACGCCTCAGCAGCCTGTGGAATCTTTCATAGGATGAGCGGTGGCCATTGTAGACAATGCAGGCTCCTGTCACCTAGCAACCATGAAGTGCACTGAGCTGCTGTGAGTTCATGACTGTAGAGTCTGCTGAAAATAAACCAAAACATCCATCAGTGGTGTTCAATGATTTCTGGGGGGAAATGCAGGGCAGTGCAGGATCCACCTGAAGGAGCACAGCCGTCAGAGTGGTCAGAGTACATCTGTGTGTGTGTGTGTGTTATTGGCACACTTATCTGTCCTGCAAACACACAGTAAAGAGCTCTGCCTGTGTTAATGAGGCAGCTTGTTAAAGACGGACCCACACGTGTCTTAATGAGGCCCTCATGCTGCTCCACCTTTCACTCACTGATCTGTTAGAGATTAGAGTTCAGCCTGTTATCCCGAAGACCAGAAATCTGCTCCAGGACTTCTGTCAACCTTTTGTTTTGTTTATTTTGGAGCCAGGAAGCTCTGCTCCTCCTCTTCCTCCTCCTCCCTGCTCCTCCCTGCTCCTCAGTGCTCCTTAATGCTCCGCTCCCTGATCTGACACCTGATGTTCTAATCAAACATATAGCGAGCCATCCTGCTGAGAGTTCATGAGACTGATAACAATAACAACATGGCCGACATTTAGAGTTCTGCAGTGCAGTGTTTCACGTAAAATAAACCTCCAGAATGAGCCAATCAGCTGCTCTGGCATCACAGCATTGGAAAAAGCGAGTGGCCGTAACCATGGAGACGGAGGAGGACACACGCATGTAACACCGGCCATGTGACCTCTGAGCCACACAACCTGCGTTAGGGTCGTTCCAAGGCAAATGGAGCGTCTGTTGTGTCATGGCGACGAGGCGGCCATGTTAGAGGAGCAGCAGCTGATGTTCCCTGCTCTTCCTGTCATGGCGGATACAAACTGCAGTGCTGTTAGCAGTTTTAGCACTTTATTGAAGCACGTCCACAGACAGAATCAGACCTGTGTTTGTGTAGTTACTCTCTCTGCCAGCAGGAGGAGACAAACGTTCTGCACTGCAGCTTTAAATGTCATGAAATAAATGTCACAGACTTTAATAACCAGTGAAACACTGCTCGGGACTTCCTGAGCTCTCATGACTCCGCAGAGATGGCAGATCTGTGTGTGCATGCTAACCGTCTGGTTTCTCTCTCAGTCTGGGCTCAGCAGCTCTACATGACTGCCTGGCAGACTGCAGGTACAGACCTCCCCTCACCTGCACTCACATACCTCAACACACACTTTAGCAGCATACATCCACACACACTTCGCTCACACACAACTCACACACTCACCTGACCTGTAGAACCAGAGGACTCATCTCTCACTTCATTAGTGGACAGTGATCACAGAGTCACTCTCACCAGTAACACACAGTAACACATCGTGTGTGATCTGAAAGTCTGACCATAAGCTTCAGGTATTTTAAACATGTCAGTGTGTGCTGGTCCCCATCAGATCCCCGTCATGATCAGATCGTTGTGCAGTGGAGCTCTTCATCATGTGCTCATGTTCATCAGTAGGGCTGGGTAAAAAAATCGATTTAATCGATTTCGGATCGATTCCATTTAAATTTTGATTGATCGATTCATTGAATCGATTCACAGGGCATGAGATCGAGTTTTTTTGTGTTGTGTGATTTTCCTCCCTCAGCGCTCTGGTGCGTGATGATGCAGCTGCGCAGTCGTACGTCGCGTCATTCAGGCACGCAGCCAAAATGGCTAAGGCAGGGAAAACACCGCTCGGCAAGCCATCCCAAATGAAATCCGAAGTGTGGAATCATTTCAAGTTTAAAAGGACAAAGGACGAAGAGCTTGATAAAACCAAGGTAGTTTGCAAGATATGCCAATCAGAGCTCAGTTATTGTAGGTTTACTACAAACCTCAGAAACCACCTGACAAGGTACCACACTACGCTAAACTTAGCTTCCGACAGTACACCGCCCGGAGCAAAACAAAAGAAACTGAAGGACCTGCCAGCATTACCGTCAGAGTCTCCGTGGCCCATAAAGACAACAGAGGCCATCGCAACTTTTGTTTGCAGAGATTTACGCCCATACTCGGCAGTGGAAACTGAAGGATTCCGGCAGCTCATTCAGGTGCTCGAACCACACTACGTTATGGTGCAACGTAAACATCTGAATGAAACTGTGATCCCCGTGATGTATACATCTGTGAAAGATGTGACACGAATGAAAATACAGTCAGCAAATGTCAATGAGCTCCTTTTCCTCAACAAGGATCTCTGTGTGACAGTTTAAGTTTACTGTCTACGATTGTTAATATTTAATACTAATACTAATTTTTTCATGTAAAAAGTGCAATTTTCTGCAACATTCATATGAGCACTTTTTACATTTGCACTTTTTTAATACAATAGGATAAGACAGTTTTACATGTGAACTGTCAAATTTACAAAATAAATTTTATTTTGCAACGTATTGTATATTGTCATTATTTAAGAGCAGATTGAATCGAATCGAATCGAATTGAATCGTGATTAATCAATTTAAAACCCTAAGAATCGAAATCGAATCGATCTAGGAAATTGATGGTAATACCCAGCCCTATTCATCAGACTGCCTCGCTGTGTGGCAGCCGTCCAGACTGCGATGGCAGTCCAGGCCATTTCAGTCCTGCTGCTTGCTCTGCTCTGAGGCTGCCAGCAGGGGGCGCCAGCTCTCTGCCTCAGGCCAGTTGTTGGTGTGAGCGGAGATTTACAGATTTGAACCATGTAATCTCAGAAAAGATTTAAAAGATCACATCAGAGTTATCATTCAGTCTCAGCTGAGTCGTTCAGGCGGTTTGTGCACCTCACAGAAACTCGGATGGAGGCTTCATTTCCTGTCAGTGACGGCGTGCAGCTGAGACACAGATCGAAGTTGGAAAACACTAGAAACAAAGAGAGCCGGGGGAAAGAGAGAGAGACATAGAAGTTCAGTGACTTGATGGACCACAGGGAAAGGAGAGCAGAGAGGCGTGTGTGTGTGTGAGAGAGAGTCTCTAATAGCTTTTCTCTGGAAATGCACTCCTTAATGCACACACACACACACACACTGACCATCATTACTGTGGATTCCCATGATGCATCTGTTACAGGCAGCAGGGTGTGTTCTGGTTTAGCAGTGGAGAGCGAGTGTGTGGGAGCACTGCGTGTGTGTTTGGATGTTGTGGCTGTTTGTATGGCCTGGGTTCAGTGTGTGTGTCTGTGTGTGTGAACATTATGTTGCATGTTGTACCTGCCACTCGAACACTCAGATGTTGTCGTTGTGTTGCAGTGGATAAAAACAAACCCAGAGAGGCGCCGGCGAGACCGACCACCACCACCAGCAGCAGCTCCGCAGGAGGAACCCAGCAGCAGCCGCTGCCTCCACCGGACCCGGTGACTGCTGCTGTCTGTTCTTCTTCTTCTGTTTTAGCTCCTTCAACTTCTTCCTACTGCTTCCTCTCCTTTTCTTCCTCTCCTCCTCTTTCTTTCTGACATCATGACATCATTTCAGGACCAGCTGAGCTCAGGCTGCAGACTCTGACGGTGTTCTCTGGTGTTCTCTCTGTCAGGTCTCAGACGTGGTGAATGCCAACACACCAGTCCCACCAGGCGTCCCGGTGCCTGCCAGCGATGCCACCAACCCCCCACCAGGCTTCACCGCAGCTCCTGCTCCTGGCTTCAAAGCAAGGAGCGGGTCTCGATCCAGCCCCAAAGCCGGATCCCGCCTGCAGAGCACCTTCAGAGCAGGAGCGCCCGCTGAGCCTGATAGGTCGGCCTCTGCTAAACAGAGCAAAGAGCAGGTGGAGAAGAAGAACCAGGCCATCAGCCAGCTGAGGAAGCTGCTAGTCCAGGGGAACAGGAGGGTGGAGGCTCTGGCTACCGTCATCCAGCATCTCGTCACTGAGGTACTGCAGCTCATTCTGTTTCTCTAACAACACTGAGAACACACTGAGGGTCGGGCTGTGTTACATGTCAGGGATGTGATGAGGGAAGACGAGCGGCTTTTCATCGCTCGCTGCTGGCTGGAGGTGTGACAGCTGCTGTTTGAGGAGGTGTGGCTGTGGTTAGTAAAAGGAAGAAGAGCTGCCATTAACAAAAACAACACGTCACACAAACAGTGTGTGTGTGTGTGTCTGTTACATGTGGATCCGGTTTCTCAGCTCTGTAGCTCCTCACACTGGATACATTCCAGCATTATGTCCTCTGTGCTGGAGACAAGATGGCGGCAGTGTTCTGATGTCTAACCTGACACACAGTTGTGTGTCTTATCGTCATGGTAACATGAGGCTACAGTGTCAGTGTTTCTGCAGGGTTTTGTATGACAGCAGCTCTGCAGGTGTAGATGATGAGTACAGGATTACTGGAGTGTCGAGTCGATCTGTATCAATTGTATGTCGTGGCCCAATCAATAAATGATGGTATTTATTCAGACAGTCTCTCACCTCAGCTGTTCTCGCAAACACACCTGGATGAACGGTTCCTTCCAGGCTGTAAACATGTTTACATGGAGGTCTATGAGGACTGGCTCACTCCGCCCCTAGAGGAAGATGGAGGAAGTGCAGAATCTATCCCTTTAACATAGCAACCGAAGACAGATGACTGTGATGTGCTGTAGGTGTGGAGGCACTTCCTGTCGCTGTCGCTCGCCACGTCAGGGGTTTCAGGCAGGCTGGTGATCGGCAGCACCAGGATGTGTCGCTCTTAGAGTCCCGGATGTGTTCCTGTGTCTGCTGGGTCAATATTTGCTTCTGATTAGTGGGACCAAAATGATTTTCTGTGTGCACCCGCCTCCTCTGTGTGAGTGTGTCTGACTGTGCGTGTGTTCTGAGCATGTGCAGTAACGCTGCCAGTCAGCAGGACCTGGGGGGTGGGGTGGGAGGGGGGGGTGGGTGTCGACTGATCGGACTTGTTTCTGTGAGATTAGTTACGAGCTGCTCAATTTATGAAATGAAGTGTTTTGGCACGTCGCTGCTCTCAGAGGCGATGAAGGTCAGAATGAGAAGTTAACAGGACGGCTGTCTGTGAGGGAAAGTGGCTCGTTATCTCTACAATAACCTGTTATCAGCACAACAACCGTGTGTGTGTGTTACATAACTCCCAGCTCTGTCTACAGGGTTTAGGGTAATTTTCCAGTTTGTTGTGAAAGTAACATAAAGATCAGCTGTGTAGCACTGGAGCCTCTCTGGAATATTGATCAGAGGAACAGGGGTGATGGATGGTGGGGGGGAGGGGCGTGGAGGGAGGGTGGGGGTGGAGGAATGCAGCAGCTGCAGCTCCGGCCCCGAGGCTCCTTGATAGTGTTTTTATCTCCAGCAGGAATAGCAGCACTATCTAATCTGAATGCTTTAAAGGTGACTGATGAATATAAACTGAACACTCCCCCCCCTGAGGGAGGGGGGGCTGTGGGTGGGGCTGTTCAGTGGAGGGGTGTAGTATTGGTGGGTGTGGTTGAGTGTTTACAGCCCACAAATAACTGAAGAACCTTTGGGTTTTCTGTTCCTGCCTCCTTTCACATGATCAGTCAGGTTGGTTTGGTGCAACACTGCAAACAAACATTTTACAAATGTCAAACACAAAGGAGGATAAAGTGCACCGACTCCACCAAAATGCAGAAACACCCATTTTGTGTGTAAACTGAAGCAGAGAGAGGGAGAGGATACAGATATAAAGAGAAGAAGGTGGTGCTGAAATAACTCGCATTCCTCGGTGGAGCAGAATCCAGTGAGGAGGAGGAGGAACAGAGTGAGGGAGGAGGGGAACAGGGCGGCGTGGAGAACAGGTAGAGAGAGGGAGGAGTGTGAGAGAGAGAGAGAGAGAGAGAGAGAGAGCGTCTCACTGAAGTTTGTGTTCACTGCTGATCGAGGACGGAGAGGAGCAGCCAGAGGAGGAGTGATTTAGAGTGTGTGTGTGTATGTGTGAGTGTGTGTGAGTGAGTGTGTGTGAGAGTGTGTTAGACAGAGAAATGGGCTCCGCAGAGAGCAAAACCCTCAGAAAGGCCAGCAAGACCCCACATCAACGGCACAAGAAGAAACGAAAGGTGTGTGTGTGTGTGTGAGAGAGAGAGAGAGAACAGCTGCTTTTGGATTATGATGAGTTCTACAGACACACTCAGACGCCTGCTGCTTTCAGACGGATTTTATGACGCTCTGTTCACAGAAGAAAGAAGGCATCAGGCACTGTTGTAAATTCCTGTGTGTGTGTGTGTGTGTGTGTGTGTGTGTGTGTGTGTGTGTGTGTGTGTGTGTGTGTGTGTGTGTGTGTGTGTGTGTGTGTGTGTGTGTGTGTGTGTGTGTGTGTGTGTGTGTGTGTGCGCATGCTTGCGCGTGTGTGTGTTAGTTATAAAGAGAATATGAGCTGTGAATTCCCTCAGATGTTGCTCTGTACTATCGCAATGTTCTGCACTTTGGTACGCTCATCCACGTGTTTACCACAGTGGTGACAGTGTGTGTATGTGTGTGTGTGTGTTTTGTTCATTCTTATTGAACTGTAGGCGTCACAGATTAAACCTGATCGACCCGTCACATTGTGCCTGCAGTGGGATTAAAATAAGCGTCGGGCCTGCGGTGTGTGTGTGCTGATGCTGGTTGCTGTCGATCTGGTTTATAAAGACAGACAGGAAGTCAGAGCTGATCGTTTACAGGAACACAGCAAATCAGCCGGTCTGTTAAAATCCAACATGGCTACTTCCGCTTTTGTTTGTGTTGAACATGCTGCATGTTGTTTTGTTTCTTCATCACTTTGACCTGTCAGTGTTTTTTCTGTGGTTTAAACATGACTCTGCTGTGATGATTTCACTGTGGTCCAAACAGGAAGTTAGCATCTCCTGTGCTCCCACAGCCAATCAGATTCCTCCATAGTCGTATGAAATATTACACTAAATCAATAGAGCTAATGATCCTCAGGTGTAGTTCAGCAGGATCATCTTCACTGATGAACTCCACTTTATGATGTTTGAAGCCTAAATATGATCACCTGAAGCTAAAAGCTAATGCTACGCTATCAACCAGCTACAGCACCGTCACATGACTACACCATCAGCACCACCAGGTTCACCGCTCTGACCTCTTCTACAGCACAAACACCTGGATAACCTTTAATGACACGGTGACGTCTGTAGTCCCATGCTAGCATGCTAACATTCAACACACATGCTGAGGGGACAGGAAGAGCTAACATGCTAACATGCCTGCACCACATGTTCTCCTGATGAATCCACCTGTAGGTGGCACTAAATCCTGCAAACTGGTCCTTTAAAACCCGTGTGCAGGACTTAGTGACGATTCCATGCTTGGACATTTTAGTTCATAACCTGCTGTAACTCACAGTCTGTCTGCTCTGTCTGCAGCGAGAGG
Organism: Parambassis ranga; assembly: GCF_900634625.1. Lineage (NCBI taxonomy): Eukaryota > Metazoa > Chordata > Actinopteri > Ambassidae > Parambassis > Parambassis ranga. Next base: position 4,443,847 of record NC_041022.1, on the reverse strand, counting down.
ACGCCTTGAAGCAGAAGAAGGACCTATCACTGCAGCTGGCTGCCCTCCGAGGCGAGCTGGGTAAGAGCCTGCTGCCACACACACACACACACACACACACACTCTCTCCTACTTTGTTCAGATATTTGCATATGACACACACGAAGCACAGTGACGACAGGACAACTGCCATTCAAAGCGTGGTGATGTGTGTGGTTGAGCCGCGAGCCGCCGTCACCTCGTCTGCATGACGTTTTTATACACACACATCAACACTAAGTCCAACGTGAAGATCAAACAACACCAACCTGCAGAAAACTTTTAACAAACACTTTCTGTGTTGAGTGTGTGTTTGGCAGGCGGCCATTTAACTGTCATTGGCTTTAACCTTGACACACACACACACACACACTATATTTTTCAGTATCAGTGACAGAAAAACATTCAGGTCAACGTGTCTTCAAATAACATGTATGTCCTAAATATGGATGATACATGTGTGTGTGTGTGTCTGAGCGAGAGACATGTCGATAGCAGCTCTGCCAGTTTAGCTGATACAGCGCTCACGCACACACACACACACAACATGAAGACACACAGAGCAATCACTTAAATATAACCAGGGCTGTAATATAAGAATATTCAGGTATTTGATCTCAGACACACACACTCTCTCTCTCTCTTTCTCTCTCTCTCTCCGATGAGCTTGAAAACGTCATGTCACTTTCTCTCCACTCTCCCCTTCATCCATCTCTGACTGTTTTACTGTGTGTTTGACCTTTGGCTCCTCTCTTTACACACAGAGCTGAGGAATGTCAGCGATGTGTAGACACTGGTGTCACACACACACACACACACACACACACACAGCTGTCTGTTATAAAACCTTCACACTAAAACCCAACAGGAACGACCTGTTTCTGTCTCATCAGAGAATGTTAGAAACTTTAATAGTTTTCGGGTAACTGTATCAGACACACATACACACACACCTTGACATATCAGCGAGGAGGTTTAAAATGTTTAAAGCAGATCTACACTTTTATTAAAACCTATTTATTATTTATACCAACTAGACTCAGTGAAAACAAAGTCCTGTCCCCCTCAGCAACCAGCAGGAAGCCATGATGGAGTCACTGTGAGCAGCAGTCACATGACCAACACTCAGAGAGTCTCTGTCTGACCTGCAGCTTCCTGCGGCTGATTTCTGTCTGAATACCTGAGTTATTCTGCACACACACACACTCTGACTGCTCTCTGACTGCAGACAGGATGGAGCTGAACAGATTGGAGTTTAGAGGGTTAAATCTGGACCTGTTCACCGAGTTTTAAGCAGAAGTCACCTGAGGCTCAGGGTGCACACACAGATGAAGAAGAAGCCGTGTTGTGGAAACAGATCTGGTTTGTTTCCACTTCTGTCTTCTTCCTGCCTGTTTGAACACACACACACATGCTCTGTGATAAAGAACATGTGTCTAAGCTGCCATCAGCTGTCGTTAGCTTTGTGTCTCTGTCACCACGGCGACAGGCGTCCTCACAGAGCTCCATTCAGACACGCAGCAGCTGTGCAGCTCCAGCTGTTCCACTGACGGTCCTGTCGGTGTCTGTGTGTGCGCTGAGCGGTCCAGGTGCGCCGCTCGTCCTCAGGACATTCCCAGATATTTCTGATGAATCAGAGCTGCGTGCTGATTGGTGCAGGCAGAGCGGCGTGTGCCGCCTCATTCCTCTGAGCTGACATGCAGATGTTTGGCGGTGGGATGGCGTGCCTGCCGTGCGGGTAATTAAAGAGGAATGTGGCTGAATACTGAAACACAAGTGTGTTGTTCATTACGTGTGCAGGCGTGTCCCAGCAGCACGCACGAGGGCTGGTGTGTGCTCTGAATCATGGGTACAATAACAGCGACACCTGTCGTCATTCAGTGAACAGCGGGCAGCATCCTGACCACTGATTGGATGAACACTGTTTACCCGACTGTTAGCATGCTGACCAGCTCTGTGGCATTGATCTGACATTATTGATAACTACGTTGCAGCTAGCTGGCTAACTGTTAGTTTAGCCAAAGGTTGTACACACGTTGTAATGTTTTCTGCACAGACACACAAACTGTTTCTTCTCTGTGTTGTTCAGTAACATCGACACAATGCTGCGAGCGTCTGCAGACGGAGAAGGAGGAGGTGCGTGTCGGCTTGGAGGAGGCTTCAAAGAGGCTGGAGAGGCAACACAAGGAGGAGCTGGAGCAGCTGGAGGAAAGGTGTGCTTTTCACCTCTGCTGCACACACACACACACACACGCTCTGACTCTGACCTGTCTGTTTCAGATTGAGGAGTTTTTACCAAACAGAGTGGGACAAAGTGCACCAGACGTACCAGGAGGAGGCTGACAAGTACCGCATGTTGATGGAGCAGCAGGTCAGAGCGCACACACACACACACACATGAACACACACACAGTGAAGTGATCAACAGGCCGATGCATGTTGGTGTTATAATGAAATAATTGCAGAGTGTAAACATGACGTGAGACCCAGAGAAGCTGTACACGTACACACACGGCTGCCAGAGATTTATGGATTTATGTCATGGTCACGCCTCTCATGAGTATGAATGTGCGAGATGTCGTGGAGACACTGTCGTCCTCTCTGAGGAGGCTGTGAAGCAGGATGAAGATTTGACAGCAGCTCTGTGTGTGTGTGCAGGTGGAGGAGCTGAGGAGCCGACAGGAAGCAGAGAGGAAGAACCAGGAAGAGACACACAGCCAGAGGATGGAGTCTCTCAGACAGCAGTATGAGACGTCCATACAAGGTGTGTGAGGACAAACCCTGTGTGTGAACCTTTGTGTTTCTGCCGTCTTTCTGGTGCTGATGTGTGTTTGTGTGTGTGTGCAGAGCTGAAGACCATCCAGCAGACAGACCTGCAGAGTCTGGAGACGACGCTGAAGGAGACGCAGACGTCGCTCTCTGTAAGAAACTCAATGCGTCTCTAATGGAGTGTGTGTCTGCACAGACTGTTTCACCGCAGACACACACTCAGAGTTCTCTGCAGGTTTCTGAGAAATATTTCTGTATAAATTCTCCAAGTTCTTCTGAAGGAGCGGCGCTGATTTATCAGGGAAAATTCTTTCCTGTAACTTTAGTGTCTCTGCCAAAACCCTGAACTGCAGGCTGACGGTACAGCTCAGAGGAAGCTGCTGCTGATTCTGTCCTCATGCTTCTGTCTGCTTCCACCAGGAGAAGATATCTGAGCTGTCAGCAGAGAAGCTGGACCTGACGGAGAAGCTGCAGGCTGAGGAGGAGAGGAGGAGGCGAATACTGTCCGACAAGAACCTGGTAAAGACTCAAGAGTCCAGCTCATCCTGCAGCAGGAGCTGCTCCCCCTGCTGGTCAGGAGGAGCCACGCAGCCTGAAGCTCTCACTGTTTGTTTGTGTGTCTGTTTGTGCAGAAGGACTCCCACACTGTGTACCTGGAGCAGGAGCTGGAGAGTCTGAAGGTGGTGCTGGAGATCAAGAACAATCAGCTGCACCAGAAGGAGAAGAAGCTGATGGAGATGGACAAACTGGTCGGTATCAACCCAGCTGGATCACATGCTGATGTTCATCCTGTGGGTAACATGGTGTGTGTGTGTGTGTTTCAGAGGGAGACTAACGTGAAGCTGGAGGAGTGTCTGAATAAAGTCCAACAGGAGAACGAGGACTACAAGGCCAGAATGGACAAACACGCTGCACTCTCCAAGTATGTCCTGTGTGTGTGTGTCTGTGTGCATGCATCTGTCTGTCTGTGTGTGTGTAGGAGGTGGGATGGTGACTCAGCTCTCTGCCTCAGCTGAGCCGTCTGCTCTTCGCTCCTTCCGAACACTCTGAATCTGAAATCAGAATGTTTTAATCAGAACGTGTAGAAACAGGAGTAATCCTCAGACTCTCTGATGGTCATGGAGTTTAGAGGGTTAAATCAGATCAATCTAGTGGGATCAAATCATCACCTGTCAGGCTCAGTCCGGCATCTTTGCTCCTCCAAAGCCGGGGAACAGCAAATATACTGGATTCACTAATCACATTTGTGTTCAGACCTTATCCAGATTTTACCGAATCGGATTAAAATCAGTCCAGCTTAAACCGGATTTGCATGTTCAGATTGAGGAACAAAATCAATCTGGCTAGAGCAGGATGCAGCCTGAGTATGAAAGGGTTTAAATGAAGTGTTGGCCTCTGTGTTGACCGTCCTCCGTCCTCCTGCAGCGTCTCACGGCTCTCTGTCTCCCCCTGCAGGCAGCTGTCCACAGAGCAGGCCATCCTGCAGCAGACTCTGCAGAAAGAGTCCAAGGTCAACAAGCGGCTGTCTATGGAGAACGAGGAGCTGCTGTGGAAGCTGCACAACGGTGACCTGCTGGCGAGCCCCCGCCGCCTCTCACCCACCTCACCCTTCGGCTCACCCAGGAACTCTGCCTCCTTCCCCACAGCTGCGCCGTTATCGCCCAGATAACCTCGCGCTGTTATCGGAGAGGACAGCAGTGGCGCTGGACGGACTTGTACATGCAGAACTCGTTGCAGTGGCACCGATGCACTTAAGGCTGAGCGTGGGACTGACCTCGCTCTCAGTCAGTCTCCACCAAACGCCTGCTTCTTCTGAAGGAAACGACAGGCTCAGGGTCTGTAAATAGTCTCACTGTCGTTATGACTGTCCAAACCTTTTGTTTCGTCCTACACTTTGGACTCTTCCTGTTCCTGAGAGAAGACCTTGGATGTGTTTGGGTTTGGCAGATCTTTGCCTTTTTGTTTTTTTTTTGTTTCCAAAGAGCGAAGCTCAATCACTGATGTGCTTCAGACCTCTGAGAGAAAAGGGACGGACTTCCTGTCCCTCTGACAGAAGAGGACGGACTTCCTGTCCCTCTGAAAGAAAAGGGACGGACTTCCTGTCCCTCTGACAGAAGAGGACGGACTTCCTGTCCCTCTGAAAGAAGAGGACGGACTTCCTGTCCCTCTGAAAGAAAAGGGACGGACTTCCTGTCCCTCTGACAGAAGAGGACAGACTTCCTGTCCCTCTGAAAGAAAAGGGACGGACTTCCTGTCCCTCTGAGAGAAGAGAACGGACTTTCTATCCCTCTGAAGACGAACTCAATCATACGAACCTTTGATCCAACATGGACGCCTGTTCCTGCATCTAAGCTCCTCACAACCTCTACCTTAAATACTTTGTGGAATGTAATCACCCATGGACGTTAAATCTGAGCAGGCCAGTTCTCGCACACACACACTCACACACAGTCTCAGAGTCAAATATGCAGTTTAAATGGGTGTGTCCCCTCGTCACAGCAGCCCGTACTGTGAAGAGTTAAACTCTTCGTTTGGGGTCTCGGAGAAAAACCCCAGAAACTCTGTTTTACTGATTCCGGGAAGTTTGACCTTGTTTCTCCTGAAGAACCTCAGATGTACCCATGATGCCTCAGTGTTTAATGTTCCGCTTTTTTTGAGAATTGAATAAATACAGTATGACAGCAGATCAGACTTGTTTATTTGGCTTTTCAGTACAGAGTGTGTGTGTGTGTGTGTTTATACCCTTGTACACACACACACGTACACACACACACACACACACACACGCGCGCGCTTCAGCCTACAGTCCGAGCTCGGCTACAGCGTGGAGAAACAGAAGAGCTGGAGCTGTCCCTCAGAAAACACTTTCAATTTACTCAACTACTGAATATAAACAAATTATTTATTTTTCAAATGAAATGTATAAATTTAAATGTAAAATAATTTTTTTTGTCCACAGAAATTGACAATGTTAATGTCAAGAATTATCTATACTTATATATATGTGTGTGTGTGTGCATATATATACACACATATATATATGTATATGTATGTATATGATTGTGAGTATGACACATATGAGTGTGTGATGAAGTTTATCATTTCTGTCTCTTTAACCTTTTCATTGCCCACTTTGAAGTTCTTGTACTCAGCATATCGCTCGTTCCCTGCAAAGTCCTCCATGTTGATGCGCAGGTCGTAGTTTCCTGAAAGACACACAGGAGTTAAAGTGAAGGCTCACACACACACACACACACACACACCTTGTGCGGTCAGGTGGTGAAGAGGCTCGTTGCCCAGCCAGAACTCTCCATCTGGAGAGAAGAGGTCTCCAAATCCATGCTTGTACTCCACCCAGGCCCTACACACACAGTGTGTTTGTTCCACAGTGTAAAGTGTGTAAATCCAACACACACACTCACATTTACCTGTCGAAGTTCTCCTTGCCGTCCCTCCTCCTCTGGAACACGGTCCATCCTCCCCCATTGTTCATGTCACAGTAGACGCTGAGTGCGGTGGGGGAGCCGTCCGGACGGATCAGGTACAGCCCGCTGGCCACTTTCCCACCTCCGAACACCTCGGAGCAGTCTGTGCACACGGGGACAAGAGAGGGGAGTGAACGAGGCAGAACTCCACACTGACAGAGTTCCAGGGCAACAACCCTTCAAAGCTCCACAAACCAAACACCAGCAGCAGTGTGTGCACAGGTGAGGAGGAGCTGAGGCAGTGTGGGACATGGTGTTCCGACATGTGCTGATGTTTCTCTTAATGTGTATGACTGCAAAGTCAAAGCATACTTATTTTGTCTTGATGTGTCTCCAGGGCGGACAGAGACACCTCCGCCCTGTGAGAAGCTGCTCTTACCTCTGTACAGGTTCTCGGCGCCCAGGTGTGAGCTGGGCAGGTGCTGCAGCTGCAGGGACTGGCTGCGGTGGAGCTCCAGGATGTAGCGGTGCTGGTTGTGGATCACATTCTTCAGGCCTCGGATCTCCTCCTCCAGACGGGTCACCTTCTCATCACACGGTACTGGAGCCTGCACACAGAGACACAGAGACTGTAAGGCAAGATGGACGCGAGGACAAGGAGCACGAGAAGCCACGGGTAATATGATAAACATCATATTTCTCTTTGACAAATAATTGGAAAAATATCTATTTATTCAGACATAACACAAGCAGGAGGTCAGCCGTCCCCAAAGTAAACAACAATACATCAAAGCCAATGTATGTATTGGTCGTCCGGATAGGAGTGGGAGGAAGTAAAATAAAATCAAACATGTCCAGCAGACTGTGGGTTGATTTTATTAGAAGGCTTAATAAAAAAATCTTGACCTGCCTGACCGCCGCAGATAAAGCCAAGTGCAGCAGAACGACCAGTGACGTCCTCAGCTGTGTCATCATCAATGACCTGCTCCTCCGTCTCTCCTGCCTTTATGTCCCGAGGGCCTGCTCGGTGCAGCAGCATCACTGTGTACAACTGGAGGTCATCAGACTGCGCCCCCTAATGGTCAGAATGATCATCTGCATTGAGTTACAGACTGAACCTGTATATGGAAAGCCATTTTTAAACAGAAATACGTACATTTGGCAACAAATGAATAAAGAAGCATGTATTTATTTCCACATTTATTTATTTCCGGGCCCCGTCCACGTGATGCTTGCCCACACGGTGGTCGCTACCGACATTAGCATTACGGCTAACATTTGATTAAAAAAAAAAAAAATCGGTAATAACAATACTGCGTTTACGATCATAAAGATATGTTCCAAATTAGGAAAACCAGCGAGGTAGGTCAAAAATGCGACTCCGGTGGGACTCGAACCCACAACCTTTGAATCACCTCTCAAGTGCTTGACTAGAAGTCCAATGCGCTATCCATTGCGCCACGGAGCCACCTGTTGAACGTATCTGTACAACAGCTCAACAACAGCTCAACAACAGCTCATGACTATAAAGCATAATAAAACCTGTACTTCCACCTGACCTGAATGGTGTAGGGCTCGCTCTAGCGCAGCTACGGCACTGACGAAAAATGGACCCATTGCGGGATCATTACGGTCTGATGATTTAAGCCTTAATAGAGTTTTATCAAGCCGGTCACTGCAGTACGAGGCGACGGCAGCCCCGCAGCCCAGGCCGCTCCTCCCCGCCCCTCTGTCGCGGCTCAGCTGCAGGTCGAAGCCTTCTGTTGCAAGGACTGATATCTCCGTGCTGCTCTTGCATTTGGATCCGTAAAAGAAACCGGCCGACATCTTCTGAGAAAACGCACGGACTTCCGGTTGTAGCTGCCTTAGAAATAAAAGCAGCTTTAGCACAGATTATATAGCAACATGTACACGTTACAGCTGAATTCTTCATATTTTCATCTCATTCAAATCATCAAATCAGTCATCGTCAGTAATTTAATACTAAAGAGCTTCATAACACACTGAATACCTTGTAGAAACGTACTTGTTTTCGTAGTAAAACACACCGAGAAGAACAGTGTGCAGAGCCCGGATAGCTCAGTCGGTAGAGCATCAGACTTTTAATCTGAGGGTCCAGGGTTCAAGTCCCTGTTCGGGCGTAAGTTTTTTTTAGTCCATTTCTTTGATAATCTCTGAGGGTGTGAGCCTCCACACTAACTCAAGATTAGGTTAGGGTTAAAACGATGCTGTTAGGGTTAAAACTAGGTTGAAAGTGATTGTTTGCCTCCGCCCGTGTGTCGAGCAAGCCACCTCCTCCTACAGCCAATCACGAGGCCGAGTGCTACCACGAATTTACCACGAATTGACCAATGACGGAGCCGTCCTCTACCACAATTTGCCAGTTCCCGCCTGCCTCCGCCGACGGCCAATCACGAGGCCGAGTGCTACCACGAATTGACCACGAATTGACCAATGACAGACCCTCCCTCTACCACGATAGTGTAGTATTACTGTGTCATAGCATCACTGTATTGGTTTTCAATATCCTATGATCATGTAGTTGTTATAATTAAATTATTGTTTTGTGTTAAAGTGAGGAACTCTCTCTTAGTGTTCTGCTAAACATTATGCTTCTCCTCCTTGTTAGTTTGGTTGCCCAGCAACCAAACTCTTGTTCTTCTACGTCTTTATTATTATTATTATTATTCTGTACGTTTTTTGGCTCAGCATATTTTCAGAATGCATGGGCCGATTCAAACCATTCAAACATCAAAAGATTCAGCTCATTCAGGACATGTGAGAGATGGCACTGCGCTGCTACAGTGCAGAGAGGCTGCAGCGCTTTGAGCGGCTGGCCCAGAAGTACATGGGAACGGTGCCGGTCATGGCTTACAGTCGGCTCAGACCGTACACAGGTATGTAATCTGAGCCCTGATTGTGAGATGTGCTTTGCCTCTGAGTTCAGTATCATCAGTCAGATCACGTGTGTCTCCAAACGTGTGCAGGAGAGCTAATAGGTGTGGAGTACCTGTACTCCCAGACCGGGGCTGTCCTGCAGCAGGAGCTGGACCCTGATGCGCCCAATGCGACTGCTGAGGAAGAGGCCGCCAGGTGCTTCGAGGAGGTGGAGCATGAGGAGAACCTGGTGCCCGAAGAGGAGTTGGCCCTCTCTCACCACATTGAGCTCCTGCAGGGCCGTGCAGCTGCGTCTGAAGAGGACACCTCCCTGGACGTGTAGCGGGCAGAGGAGGAGGGGACGAGTGCTGGGCAGCAGGCCGGGGAGAGTGTCTACAGATGCTTGTCTTTCATGGCTGCCAGTGGTCCAAGCGCTCCTGCTCCAGCTCGTGCACCACAGCTTTTCCCCTGTTCACTGTGACGGCAAGTGCAAATATTACGCAGGCTGTTTTGTGTTTACACTTTTTAGTTTTTAGTTTGCAATGTCCTGCAATTTGATTTTTTTACTGTTTGACAGATTTTGGTACTATTTAGATAAACACAGATAATTTAGATAATGCCGGTACTTTCAGCTTGATTTCGTATTTTACACTTTTATTTTTACTGTTTGACAGACTGTGTAGGACTATTTGTAGTATTTCTTTATTTATTATATTGCTCATTCCAGTACTTTCAGCTTTCTTAGTTTGCACGTTTCTTTTTACTGTTATTAAAACATTCTTTTCGAGCAGTTCCTTCCTTCTTCTCAAATTCTTCCTTCTGTGTATTTGGGTTTGTCTGGCAGGAAGATCAAAGCCAAGCATGAGTACAAAAACAGAGAGACAACTGATCCGCTGCTCCACAGGGTCCCTAAACACCTCATTGTCTCAAGAAAACACAGTTGATAGAGGTGACGACACTAAACGACTGCACAGGAGATGGATTTAAAAAGGGCCCCCCTTTCACACCTTTAGCTACTCACCTTGTGGTGGGGGTCCCTCGTTTGGGACCCCCACCACAAGGTGAGTAGCTAAATACAGATGTCAAGGTTCAAATATTCGATTCACAAATGAATAATTAGTTAATTTGTAATTCTGTGCTCATGGATTCTGCTGATGCTACTCCTGACACCCCTGCAGATGATGTTGATGACGCCTATTACAAAGACTCATTCTTCATTTTGCTGTTGTTTTTGTTGTTGTGGTGGTTTTACCGACCGACTTTATCACAATAATGTTTCTTACTACACTTAAATAACTTCAGTTTCTACTTCGTCAGATGTCAGAGACGGCCCGCCGGCGGCTTGCTCCAGTCTTTCTCTGCCTGATTCAGACGAAACCACAAATCCAGATTCAGATGCCCAGCAGCAGGCTGGTAAAGAGGTATGCTTGAGGACTAAGTAGAGATCTTTATTGTTGTTATGTCAGCTTTTTCATCTGTGTTTAGATGTTGTCAAATGTAATATCATGTGCTGGAGCAGGAGCTTGACTGGGATCCTGGTACTCAGGATGTCAAAGAGGCCGAGGGAGAGGCAGAAGGAAGGAAGAGGGGCATGAGGAGAATCTGGTGCCAGATGAGATTTCACGCCTGTCTCATCACAGTGCGCTTCTTCAAGGCACAGAGCTCCCTGCTGCCTCCTGTAGCAGGGCCCTCTGTGTCCTGGGATGGAGGTGGAGCAGGCTGAGGAGGAGGATAAGACTATGAGTACTACAAAGTTCTGTTTTCCTCATTCTCTCTGAGGGTCAGCTGTGTGTGAACACACTGTAAGGATTTGTCAGTCATGTCTGTGCTTTGCATGTGTTTGTTGGGCCAGATGGTCACGGTGGCTGCTGTCAGGTTGCTGATCTGGCCAAGGCTCTGGAGGAACTGCGTCACCATGCCTTTGTCACGCATCAGCAGGCTGCAGAGATCATCAGCCTGTGCAACAAGCTTTCCCACCGCGACAAGCCATATCACATACCAGCCATGTACAACCCATACTTACCATTCAGCCCTTCAATCCACTCAACAAATACTTCTGCATGCTGCATATTGTTTATGTCATACCATCCTGTGTGCAGCACTATCCTTGGCCAGGGGGCAGGAGCTGCCACCTCTCCAAAGGCTCCTTCAGCTCTGCCACCTCCACCAGACTGATGCCAAAACACTTGCTAATCAGCGCACCCTGTCACAGTGGTAAGACCTGTTTATTTATTTGTCTCTTTATTCTGTCAATCACACTGTCACGGTTTTCCTCTCAGGTTCAATCAGCGGAGGAAGGACAGGATGGCGTCTATCGTATCAGCTTCACTTCCACAGCTCCCCTTCCTCCTCATGCTCCTTCCACCGCTACAGCTGGACCGTCCACAAACACTGTTTGTGTTTGTCGTACCACAGCTTGGAGGTTGTTGTTATGACACTGAGCTTCATTTACCTTTTACTAATTTGTTACTTACTTTTAGTACTTTATATCCTGTACTATTTTTAATGTGCAATGTTGTGCACTTACCTTTCATTGTGTAGTTGTTAGTATTTCTATATTAGAGGTGTTTTATATTTTGTTAGTGTGATAGGACCAATAGGCATGGCTTCAGATATTTTGTAGGTATGGCTTCAGCCACAGTTATCATAGGACCGACTATCTGGCTCTAGTGTAATTGACTTAATGCTGTATAAGCTGCATTATAAATAAATGCAATACTCAGTATTAATTTGCAGTATTATAACAACAACCTGGGATGTTTGTCATGTAATGTATGATGTTTGCTGCATGTCTGTCCTGTCTACGTCTTCTTCTTGTTTACCCGGCCGGCCATCAGCAGCAGGGTCCCCCCTTATGAGCCGGGTCCTGCTCCAGGTGTCTTCCTGTTACAGGTCAATTTTTTCTTGCCACTATCTGCTTTGGTGCAGGAATAAACAGCGTCTTTTAGAGCCATAACAACTGTGAATGTTCTGCAGTGTTTAATTATCGTAGTTCAGCTTGAGCTTAATGAATTATTGTTAGACAATAAAGCAATGCTTGAATAATTTGGACAAAAGTTGCTGTATAAATACAAGTGGTGGTGATTGACAATGTTGTGGAACATGGTGCCGAAAACCACAACATATCAACAAGTGTCTCTGATCTGCATTGGTCTATGCATAATAATAATAAAAATAATAATAATAATAATAATATTCACTAGAAATTCAGTTTGAATATTGAATATATATATTTGTTTGAAGGATAAATATTGTTCATAATGAGTGAACTTCTTTACATTTTGGAGAAATCAGGTAGTATTTTGTGCGAATAGTCACTATTTCAGACTTAGGGTTAGGGTTAGGGATCTTTAAAAGTAAGCTTTTTGTTATACCTGTATAATATATAATATACAATATATAAGTACTTAAGAGTAAGTACTTATTAGGTGTAAATCATCTATTTTCACTTTATGTAATTTTGGAGTTGGTATATGCAACATATTTTTAATTACTTGGATAAAGACTTGGGATATTCTGTGAAACGTTCTTATAGATCTCATCAAAACAATTCAAATTATATTTAGCATTTAAATCCTTTAAATCAATCCATAAGGTGTATAACTGACCAAATCTGTTTCGGCAAACAATCGTCCATATTGGCTACCGCTAGGTGGAGCAGTAGCTGTAACTACTTCTCGGCAAACTGAAGTCTCAATTTAAAAAATTGAGGAAAAATGAGGAACGCTTCACGAATTTGCGTGTCATCCTTGCGCAGGGGCCATGCTAATCTTCTCTGTATCGTTCCAATTTTAGTATATGTGCTACCGAAGTAACACGAAAATAAGCAGTACTCGGCATGTATATATACTCCACCTTTTTATCGGCGGTCTGACACATGGTGTCGAGATTCTGAACTTAATTAGTGCTTTAACTGGGTTTATATCGTCAAAGAACGAACTACAACATCCACCTTGAAGAACACCTCCCTTCCTTTATAAAGGGGCCATGCTGATCTTCTCTGTATCGTTCCTTTATAGAGAACCCCTCTCTCTTTTATACCCTTCAGAACCGCACAAGGGCTGATGGGAATTCTATCTGTTTCTTAGTCTCTTCTGCCATCTACTGGTCGTTTGGAATTACAGTATTATGTCTAGTTGAAGTGTTGCGATGTAGTGCGTTTATTTATTTATTTTAGCATAAACCTTCCAGTTTATTAATGTTTATCGTTAGAAAAAGACGCAGCAAAGCTTATAAATTATCAGTATTTTGATATTTATTACACCGGTTGCACAATAACGTTGTTACATTATAAGAATAAAGTCTTCTTCAGAATAGTTTATGTAAGGTTTAATACGAAGAACATGAATATACAAAATTAAGATTAAGATAAACCTTTATTAGTCCCACAACGGGGAAATTGCATATCTATACCAATGTAAATTAAAAAAAAATAACATTTTTTTAATGGAGCAAATAACATTCTTCCACCATTTTTCAGTCAGACTTAAATTTAAAACGGTACAATAAATGTTGTCATCACAAATAGGTTTTTATAATAGATTTATTAGCTGGTTTAATTTATAAAACATCTATCGTGTGGTCGGCGTTGGGTGAGCTGGATGCAGCATCTGAGCAAAACCACGAGGTGGCGCTGTTTCCCTTCACAAACGTTTCCTTCTCCACATGTCTGCTGCTGCAAACGCTGGGAACATGGCGTCGGCCCTCGGTCGCCTGGTCCGGCTGTCAGCTCGCTGCTCGCCGCTGACACCTTGCAGGAAGACGGCGACACCGAGCCGGACAGCGGTGACCACGTCCTCCGGTGCCATCCTGCCCAAACCCAAGAAGGTGAGAGCAGATTTGTGTTTGCAGTGACACAGGAGGGAAAGAAGGCGTCCCACCTGAGACGTGTGTTTAACAGTCTTCCTCACAGCTGAACTAACTTGTTATACTGCGGGGGTTGTGGTTCTGCTTCTGTTGGTCTGCACGTTCTGGTGAACAGGAGAAGTGGGTCGATAGCTCCTGGGATCACCCGGGCACTCAAACCCCTCCACCACGATAAGGTGGCGGTCCATGGAGGGGGATATTTTTATTTCATTTATTTTTTTATAAAGTATGTGTGAGAAGAGGGCTTCTTTTAAAGGTTGACTTAAATCTGAGAATTTACTGTACTTCTTTACTTTTTTCCTCAGAATTGTCGAATTCTAGAAAAAAAACAGGTAAAAATCTGAGATTTTTTTGCACAACTTTCAGAGGTTTAAGTGCCTCCTTTTCAGTTGTGTGTGTGTGTGTGTGAAGGGCTTCTTGTTAAAAATCTCAGTTTTAACGTTTTTTTTTCCCGGAATTAAACAATTCTGGAAAAAAAAAACGGTAAAACTGAGATGGTGTTTTAGTTGACAGCTATTGTTGACAGCTTGTAAGCTGTACGTTTCTGCAGCCTCTTATCCACCTTCTTTTTATACTGCGGGGGTGTGTCTTCTTGTCTCTGCAGCCTCGTTCTTCTATTGTTGTTCTTTTTGGACTGTTTACTGACAGACATGGATCCTGAAGCTGGTGGACTACACACCACCAAGGAAATACACTGGTACAGTTTCCTAATGTCTGGAAAAAACTCATTTGTATTTAAGTTTAGTGCATATATTAGTACATGACATATGATTTGATGTGTTTGTTTGTGTGTGTGTGTTATTTTCAGGAGAGCTTATGGGGTGGAGTATCTATATGAACAGACAGGCAGGGCGCTGGAAGACTACAAGTGCACACTGGATGCCATGGAGACAGACACCAGCGTGGCTGAGGATGATTTGCTGGAGCCAGAGGAGTTTGAGGACGTCACTGTCCCCTTGCTGGATGCTCCTTCACTCACTGGTACATCTGCTACAGCACCTCTACTCACTACAGGCAAGTCTACCGCTCCTGCGTCCCCTTCTGGTCGTGCTTGCCCAGGCGATTCCTCTGCTGGGGCCTCTCCACTTACCACAGACACATCTGCTACTGTGTCTGCATCTGACCCAATGTAAGGTTATTTTGATCTTGCATCACTGCAGGCTTTATAATTGTGAATTATAAGACAGCTACTGTAATATCTGGTTATTATTTTTCAAAATAGCATGTACACTTATCTTTTATTGCTATATTTCACACTGCCTTAATTTTCCAGGTGTTTCGTCAGGTCCCAAGGACAGCCAGAGCCGTTCAACTCAGGTCATCCAAGAAAACTCTACAAGTCCAGATGCCTTGCTTCAATCATCTCTATGAATATGACCTGGATGACTGAGACTCTTCATCAGCATACACCAGTGTGTTGTCAACAAAGCCTGTGTGATGGCTGAGACCACCATCCAGCTGCCTGAGGTGAACACAGCAATGCTGGCATGACGGTGAGTAAATCATGAAGTATGTGTACCATGTCAGCTGTTTTGTTCTGTTCTGTTCTGTTGTTGTTGTTTTTTTCAGGTACAACAATCAGAGTCGGGCTCGGGAGACCGAGGTGCTTCAGCAGGCCATTGAGTCTCCAAAGGCTTCAATTGCAGCAGCCATCCACACCTCAGAGAGAAGCTCTCTTGACCATGGCTGCAGGAGACAACCTGCACAGCTTTACCCTGCCAGCCAATACAGCAGGCATGGCCAGGTTCAAAAGGCAGCTGGTGTTTGGGGGGAGACAGACCCCCCATCTCTTCTCTGAATCTTGAGGCCAGCCTGGCATCTGCTTCACTGCAGCATCCTGCCACCAGCGCAGCATCTTTACTGCAGTGTATATGAGTGTGTATGTAGTGTAAACACATTCTTTTGGTATCAGTTTCCCCCTGTACAGGTTCATAGCATGATAGTAGATTGAACAACAGGTCTGCCAGACAGCATAGTTTGACCTCTGGAATGTGTGGATTCTTAAAACTGTGAATCTGCCTTTATCACAATTAAATGAGGCTATAAACATTACAAAAGCCTTTGTTCAGTTTTTACAGGATTTGTAAATACAATCTGATTTCAGTGTTTGTAAATACCATTTAATTCCATAAAATACTAAAAAAAGATGTTTATCCAAATATGAATTTAGACTAATATTAAGAGGCTTTATGAGCAGTAAAGACTGCAAATAAACTCCTACTGGTCCTTTACATGTGCTCAA
Organism: Parambassis ranga; assembly: GCF_900634625.1. Lineage (NCBI taxonomy): Eukaryota > Metazoa > Chordata > Actinopteri > Ambassidae > Parambassis > Parambassis ranga. Next base: position 4,427,650 of record NC_041022.1, on the reverse strand, counting down.
TGTGAGCAATATTCCCCCAAAAAGTTACTGAAGTGGTAATAACATCTAAAAGGTTTTTTTTCATTGTTCTTATATATTTGGGTTTGTGGGGGTTAATCAAGAGTCTGGAGCTATTGATGAGCCTTATATTGCAGACAAGGCATACAAAAAAGGAAGGTGAGAAAAATGCAGATGGATAAAATTATTTTATACAATCCTGTTCCTCTCAAGCTCTTTCCATATTAGCTAAACAGCGAGCAGATTGCATTTATCCCATTCAATGCATGCATGTGCAATTGGACTATTACAGTAACATGTGAAATTTCTCACATACAAACAGTGTGTATCACTTTCGCTTTGTTTTTAATTATAACGTCACCTCGGTAAAATGTCATACAACGACCGATATGTTTCGCGTGATTTTAGTGCCAAATATTAACGCACTTAGCGGGATTCGAACCGGCGCTCTCGGCGCGATTTGTGGCCTCAACAGCGACACATGCGCGCTTGCCTCCTCTCCGCCCAATGTGGCTCACCTGTCTATTTTAGTCCCGTGCTCCATGTGTTTGGAGGTTTGTTTCCCCGGGGATGTTGTAGGTTTGTTTGCTTTGTTTCTTGTTTCTTTAGTTTATTAGTATTTTTGGATTTTTTTGTTGTTGTTGTTGTTAGTCAGTTGTTACAATAAACTCACCTGTGCGCTGTATCCTGCCTGCTCTTCTTCAACCATCCCTGACAAAACTCAGCTGTGGACCTGTCCTCACAGAGCAGCAAACATGATTACAGGAATAATCTTCATCATCACTGCAGGTACTGTACATTATTCAATGATAATGCATCAGATTGGTGTTTTTGTGGACACTCAAACACTGGAACAAGCAGCAGCAGTGGGGTAAAAATAAATCATAGTAAAGGCTTCTTTGCTCCGAGGTGTGTCCGTGGAACCACGCAGTTTAGTTTATAAGAAAATGCAATTTCCCCATTGTGTGAATAATACAGGTATTCCTAATCTTAAAAGGAGAAATGGACTCAACTCAAACTTTTACAATCTGTGCACTAACAACCTGTGAATACAAAAGTGAAAGCACAAAAACTCCAAAATTCCACTGTAATCCCATCTGCGGCAAAGAGAGCAGTAAGTGTTTGTGTTAAAACGATCCCAGTAAAACCGGTAAAGCTGGTTCTATACTTGGCACACAAGTCAAAGTCGGCTTTATTGTCAAAACTGCTATATGTGCTGGACATACAAAGAATTGAAATTGCGTTAAGGCTGTTCCATACTCCGCGAGACAAAGAGCGGAGAACGCGCTCCACGGGTGGTAAGAGATACAAAAAAAAGGTATTTTCCGCACTGAGGTACCATACTCCGCGAGACGCGTGTGTGCAGAACTCCTCATACGGCCCGCCCACTAAACTATAAGGAAAGACTTTACTGAGTTTTTTAACACACCACAAGGACTTGTGCCATGGCAAGAGGGCATTATACAGAGAGGGTGCCTGCAACAGCGTGAGATGTCCGGCGATGAGTTGTGAAAATGCGACATTAAAAGTAACAATAGCAAAGATTCAGTGTTTGTGCCTTTATGACCACATTTGCACATCTACTGTGTTCCAATGTGCCTGCGATACTTCAAACTGTCCGGTGATGAGCTGTGAAGATGCGACATTAAAAGTAACAATAGCAAAGATATACAGACATTGTAACGAGCCTATTATGCCCGGGTATGTAGGAGTATATAGAATGGTAATAACAGTCACCATCTGGTATGTGTGAATGGCTGTCTGGAGTTATTGGTGACAAATCACCCTGACTTGCCTTTCTTTCTTTCTTTTATTGCTCATCATGCAAAACCGGTATGGTCTTATCTAAATCTGTTGAATCAGCGCTGTTTACACACCTACCTATATACCTGGAGAGGCTCTTGCGCTTCTCCACTTTCATCACGCCCACAATAAATTCCGACCAATCACAGCATGGTTGCCGCACAGCCTTGAAAGACAAAGTTCGGCCCGGACCCTGTGCACAAAAGTCCGGATCAGCGGGCGGTCAGAGACAAAAAATGACGTCATTTTGTGGGCGTAACGTCTGCAGGGGGGGGGGGGGAATGTCTTTGTCTCGCGGAGTATGGATCCAGCTAATTACTCTCAACTCTCTGAGCACACGGCCAGGTATGTTGTCAGGACCAGGAGCTCTGCGTGCATTGATCTGGCTGAGAGATTTCTTCACGCTGGCTCGGGACGGGGAAAATACCTGGTCATATTTTTTGTGCAGGAGTGCTGTTGAGTGCTTCAAAGCGTCCAAAGAAGTCATTCAGCGGGTTCAGCAGAGAGCTGTTGCTGTCACAGGTCTGTGGTGGGGGGCTTGTAGTCTGTGATGGTCTGTATCCCCCGCCACATGCTCCGGGTGTCCCTGCTGTCGCAGGGATGTATTCTGTGTATTGTTTTGTCGGCTTGGTGTGCTGACATCACTTTATGTTTCTTATTTTCAGGCCTTGTCTTCTCTGAAGAGCCAAACGTGCAGAAGTACGCTGGGGAGACTGTGACCTTACATGTAAACAAAACAGAGCATGGTCTCAAGGATTTTCTCTGGACCTTCGGGCCACAGAACCCTGTCACAGCCATCAGCATCGTCACCAATGGAAAAGTGACCCGTGTCAATGGGACCATATTTGCTGACAGGCTCCACACACATGTAGAGACCGGATCCATCACCATCTCCAACCTCACCGTCCATGACAGCGGAGTGTTTCTGGTCCAGTTCTTCACAGAAACAGGAATCCTGACGCAGACGTTTGACCTCTCCGTCCACGGTGAGCCAGCGCCTCGCTGTCTGCAGACCTTCATTCTTAATCTGTCACTCTGTGTCATTCATATCAATGATGGATGATTTCTGATTTATTCTTTTTCAGAGAATGTGATTATTAGATATTATGTTCTGGCGGGGGGAAATGTCACCCTGGATCCTGGACTAAAGCAACTAGAGGAAGACCATTATGTGAAGTGGACACAGGGTCCACAGTGTGGTGACACAATCGCTGAGTGGAAAAACAACATCACCTGGATTAAGGAACGTTTAAAGGATGTTCTGCAGCTGAACCCGCACACAGGAGCCCTCACACTCACCAGACTGACAGCAAACTGTACAGGCTATTACTGTGTCAGGGTGCTGAAGGGTAAAGAAGATTGTCACACAGTATAAAAATTATGTTTATGGTGAGTGTGAATGAAAGACTTCTTTATTTTTATTCCCTTAGTCCTGATCACTGATTTCCAAAGTACCATCTAAAGCTGCAGCTGTCATCCATCTTTTGAACAGCGGGCTGAACCTAGCTGTCAATTAGCCACATATCTATGTAGCATTGGTTACTTAGTTACGTTAGCCAACAAGTCACTTAAAGGTAGGGTAGGAGAATTTGAAAACTCAGTGAGAGTCCGCCAGATTTGAAAGTAAACACACGCCCCTTTCTCTCAGAGCTCACCCTGAAGCCACGCCTCCAATCACACGGACGCGCATCACCTGAAGACGAGTTGCGGTCTGTGACTTCGGCCATCATGCACGTACCTCTCTGGGGCGCGCAGAGCAGGAAGAGAGTGACAACCAGCCAATACTCCGTGCAGGGTCCACCCGGAGGATTGGCTGATGTTTTTATGTTTTATAGCTTCAGATGATTAATATTCTTTGTTTTAATGAGAAACTGCCAAACTAATCGGTTGCTATCGGATTGTAAAGAGAAGTTACACTAATTTAACAAAAAGTGCATCAGGATGAAATCTCCTACCTTTAATCTGTTAATTGAACTGGGAGTTTGATGTTTTGATAGTTAAGCAGTTAAACAGCCGTCTGTGCAGAGGGGCAGCTACTAGCTGTTAGCTCCAGCTAACCCTTCATCTCTGTCTTTTGTTTCAGAACATGTTTCCAAACCATACGTCACAACACTACTGGCTAACATGACAACATCAGCAGAAGGGCTCTGCTATATAAACTGTTTTGTGAAGAACTCCCCTGATACCAACCTGTCCTGGCACGACACCGAGAAGACCATAAAGAAGACCAACAACCCAGACCTGTCCGTAGACCTACACCTTCTGCTGGAGATCCACAACAAGCCAGAAGTCATCTACACCTGTGAGGCAGCAAACCCTGTCAGTAAAGCCTCTGTCCCTGTCAACGCCACAGTGTGGTGCCCCCCCACTCCCAGTGAAGGTATGATGAGGTTTGTGATTAAAGCAGCTGTGATTCATATTTTCACTGTGGCTCTACACTGAGAATAATCACTGCAATACAATGTCTTCATTTTTCATGCATGTAGCAAAGAGTGATCGAATATTTTTCTTCACTTACAGATCATTATTATTGGATCATTGGTGTTGCTGTTGCTGTTGTTGTTGTTGTTGTTGTTGTTGTTGTTGGGATTGTTGCTGCTGTCTGTTACTCTCGAAGAAACAAACCAACAAGTATGTAAAATGCATAATTCTGATTTTTCATGTTTCTTTTACATCAAGTTGTTGTTTCACGCTCACTGTCGTCCTGATGGAGCTTTGTCACATGTCTTTATTTTAATCCAGGTTGTTTCGACATGGTTAATATGCAAGAAGCGGGGTCAGCTCAGGACAGCCAGGAGGTAGCAGCTCTGTCAGAAATGTCACATTTTATGTCTCAGATGCATGTGAACAACAAAACCTGTAACCCCTGTGTTTTTTTATTCAGGACAGTGACAGGAGCCTGCTGGGAAACAATGGAGGATAAAGTAATGAGGGGCACCAAAGTTCTTCTTTTGCCGTTTAAAGGGACAGAATCTGTTTCAGTGGGTCTCTGTCAGAACTGCTGCTCTCTCCCTGTACCCATCCACTTCCTGACACTTTCCTCCGAATGTCTGTAACATTTCAGGTTAAATTCTGCTAAATGGGACAAACACTCCACCTGCTGTCTCCAGCATTGTGCAGGTACGTTATGTTTGTCACCTAATGTAGTTAGGTGATGCTTCATAGAATATTTTCTGTGGGTAGATTGTAATTGTTGAAATGTTGAAAATAATAATGGAACAGGTAACAGATCAGGTACATCTGTGTGGAGATTATATTTTTTGTAGTTTTGTTTATATTTCCTGTAATTTTGATACATTAAAAATAAAACGGTTGTTGCACTCATTTAATTTTATTTTAAATCCACTACACGATCAATGTCGATGTATTGTACATACTTTATATTATTCTATTGCATTAAAGTCTGTGTGTCTCATGTCTTTTATACAAAACAAACATTAAAATCATTTTACATGATGACACAGTGTGTGTGGCTGAATGCTTCCTGCAGTGGAACAGAGGATGATGTTTTTAACATTTAAAACGTTTTAAATCCTAAAAACACTTCTGTAATAAACAAAGCTTATGACTTCCATTAATTCGAAAGTCACCGAGTGTTTCCGGTCCTTTAACCCGTTCCGATGTTGGTGTTTTCAGTACTTCAGTACTTTCAGTACGTGTTGTCAAATTAATGAAGTTTTCTTTGTAATTTGTTGCGGGGTTTTCCCTTTCGCCCTACGTTCAGCCCTCTCGGCCACCGTACAGAAGAGTGCCCGGAAGTGGAGGCAACGGGGAAAAAAAGCTACAAACATTAGCTTTCGCTGGGATATGTAACAGCAGCTAATGTTAGCAGGCTGTACTGACAGCTGCGACACACGAAGGAAGGTAAGACAACACAGAACAAAGTTTGAAACTGTAACTTTGAATAAAAGAAGAATTCAGATGCGTACGTTTTAAAAACACGCCGTTAGCTTTGCTCTCTGTCTTCACGGAGGGAGCTTCTGCCACAGTTGATGAAAATGACTTCTGGTGGCTAATGCTAGCTAGTTCAGAGTTCAGTAAACTCAGATACTCCGCTGTTTCTAGTTTACATCAGTGTCACTGAGTGTTGTTTGGTTAGTATTGTGTTATCTTTATTACTGTTTCCTCTTGTTGTTGACAGTTCTTTGTATCTACATGTTTTTGTTTTTATATTCTCATCTAGTTTCATCCTATTATTCTTTCTGCTGTTGAAGTATAATTTCCTTTCTGTGATCAATACATTTGATCAGTTTTAGACTTTAGGTAATGATGGATCAAAACACACCCATCACATAGACATTTACTGTACATGAAATGAATCAGTGGTTGTACGTGAGCGGTTGGAAGTTTTGTTGTGTGTCTGTGTGTGCACATACGGAGAGCAAGTCAAAGTCTAACAGCAGCAGGAGGGCCGGACCTGCGATAACGCCCCGTGTTACAGTGAGAGTGAAGCAGCTTTATAAAAAACCACAAGAGAATTTCCATAAAAACCACATAAAGGCCGTCAGTCCTGTTTAATGTTTATGATGTCTGTGAAGATGTGAACTCATCTGTTCAAATAAAAATGGGTCAAAGGTCTATAAAGACCAGCAGGTTGTTCTATTCTCAGTCTGTTTCCTGTGATAAACCTTTCCTCCTCTCACTTCTCTGTTTTTACAGAGAGCAGAGCTGACTGGAGCAACAGGCCTCCGTTCAGAATGAGGTGACCTGCAGACATGGAGAGTGTTAAAAAGAAGCTTAAAGCCCGTCTTCAGGGAACGTTCTCGTGGGGACACGAGGGTACGTCTCGACTGCAGAATGTCCGCACACGCCTGTACATCACGCCGCAGCTGGATAGCTATGGCTGCAAACCACACGAGATCCTGGATCACCTGAAACTCCCAGATGAGAGGTCGCCATTTTCACAGGCGTTCTTCCAGCAGATCGACGTCCTGAACATCTTCAAACCAAAAAGTCTCAACCAGGTGCAACCACCTGCAACAGAGAAGTCCATCCAAAGAGTGCTGATGACTGGGATCGCCGGCATCGGAAAGACATTCACCGTCCAGAGATTCTCCCTGAGCTGGGCAGAAGAAAAGTCCAACGAGCACATTGACTTCATCTTTGTGCTCCCATTCAGAGAGCTGAGCATGCTCAGAGAGGCCGAGTACAGTCTGCTGCAGCTCCTTCTCCTCTTCTACCCTGAGCTGACGGCGCTGGGAGATGCTCAGCAGCTTCTTCACATGCAAGTGCTGCTCGTCTTTGACGGTTTGGATGAAAGCAGGTTCGCACTGGACTTTGACAATAACATCAAAGTGAGTGAAATCAGTCAGAAATCGACCGTCGATGTGCTGCTGACCAACATCATCAAAGGAAACCTCCTGCCCAAGGCTCTGGTCTGGGTGACGTCCCGACCCGTGGCGGCCGCTCAGATTCCTCCTTCTTACTTTGATCAGTGGACAGAAGTCCACGGCTTCTCTGAGCAAGACAAAGAGACGTATCTCAGTCAGAGAATCGGAGACATCCTGCCATCTCTCAGAGGAATGCTGAGCTTCTACTTCCTGGGCCACATCCCCGTCTGCTGCAGGATGATGGCTGAGGTGTTCGAGACTGACCAGAGGAGTCGACATGTCACCACCATGACAGAGCTGTACATTTATTATTTGCTCATGAAAACACAGAAACAAGAGCTCAAAGGCTCAAAGAAGGCTCAGAAGAAGAAGTCACAGTCCGCTCTGTTGAACCTGTCACAGCTGGCGTTCCAACAGCTGCAGGCAGGAAACGCCTTATTCTACGAGGAGGATCTGAGACAATGTGGCATCGATGTTGAAGAAGTGCCAGAATTTTGCTCAGAAATCCTGCAGCAGGTTTGTCTTCTGAATCAGAAGAAGAGCTTCAGCTTTGTGCATCTAAGCTTCCAGGAGTTTCTTGCTGCGCTGTTTGTGTTTTACTGCTGCGTGACGAGGAACAGCAGCGCTCTGACATCTTTCCTGGGTGATCAGCCGTCCGGTGAG